>NC_056741.1:1762292920-1762540420 GCF_019279795.1 Protopterus annectens | reverse complement strand
AGGCATATGTGCCAGCTCAGAGACGACTGTAAAATCACCCAACCACAGGGTCATTGAGGAGCACTGTTTCACACACAGTTGGTGTCTATTTCAGCCTCAGGGGTGGCACCTATGTCCCTCATAGACAGGCCCAGTTGTTGCTGCTCATAAAATTGCTCTGCCAACAATGATCATCTAAATATACTTAATAAGGCACGTGTGTTTTTACACAGCTAGATTTCTGTTGCCTCGTGTATAGTGATAAGCATGTACTCCTAAAACTTAGCAATACAATAGGTGAGAGATACAATTATACAATGAATCTAAAATAAATGCTCTCTCTCTCACGTAACAACAAATCACATATCAAACAGGTTGTCAGCGCACACACTTCACCTCCTTAACAAACTAAGTGCACAACACATAAACCCACATACACAGAGATACTCATTAGACGCCTACCAAAATAGCAGAGATCTCACAAATGCAAACCTTCTCCATGCATGACAGTCCCAACGGAACCCACTACACATAAAAATATATATATCAGTGTCTTACCCATTATGCCCTTAAGGCAAAACACCTCAGAACCAATGTCATGGTCATAGGCAAATCCATAGTGAGACACACAGATGTCCCCCTCACCAGGTTGTACAAGGAGAAAGTCACAGTGCCTGTCAGGTACCAAGATCCACAAAGTCACACATGCACTCAAGTCTCTCAACAACAACCACAGTTACACCTTTGTCATACTCCATGTTGCGAGTAAATGTTTTGAGATGTACCTTAATGAATTATATGAAGTGAGATATGACTGACCTCTCAGATTATGTTTCCCAGGCAGGTATGTCCATAGCTCCAAGCAGCATTTTACCTTCATCCCGGATGACGCTTCAATATAAACAAAAGAATTAGCAACTTCAACAATTGGCTTAGCTACTGGTGTCACTCCAGGGGGATCCAGTAGTTGTTAGGCTGGGATGATATGGCCAATAGACCACACTGCTTTGCCAGGGATGATCTTCATCTGTCACCTCTTGCCTTTTGGTTATTGACCAAGGTACTCGTCACCCCCCATAGTGACTTTTTTAGGCAATGTCATAAGAACCAACTTCCTGATGTAGCAATATACTCAAAAGACAAACTCAAGGTTATGCTAATGCTAGGAGTCTAAATCAGAAACTACACTCAGTGTGGAGGCACATCTTACTTGAGAAGATGTCGATGTTTGTGCAGTCACAGAGACATGGTTTAAGGTCGCAAAGATAACTCCGGCTATATAATGCCTTCCACATGTTCAGGCCACAAAATAACATGGAAGAACCTAAGGAGGAGGTTATCCATCTTCATAAAAGATAAGTATACTTCAACACTGGATCAGCAATATGATTCCCTAGAGTTACTACAAGTCCAACTAGATGTAGGAGAAACCCCCTTCCATGTCATTTTTAGCTACAGGTCCACCAACATGAACCATTAAAACCACAAAGTGCCTTCCTGGACCTACCTGAGTCACTCATAATACAGCCAAACATTGTAGGCATGGGTAACTTTACTGTCCTTCCATCGACTGGGATACATATATGAGCTCAAACATGCTCACACTAAGGTTCCTGCACTTTGTAAAGAACAATGCTCTGGAAAAGTTAGCCTGCACCCCTACAAGGGACTCAAATGTCCTTGACCTGGCACACACCAACATGGGAGATCACTGTATTACTATATGTGTGAGATCCTCCCTGATAAGAAGGTCTGACCATAAATCAGTCACGCTCTATGGAATAATTGTACCTAACCCCCCCCCCCCCGGATCCAAAAGATGGAAAAATCTCTACAAAGCAAACTATAGCCTCCTAAGCAATGACATATATAGTTTAAAACCTACTGCCACCACTGACAGTAAAGACTCCTATATGAAGGTATACACAAATGCCCTGTGTTTACAAGTGTATGGACTTAGTTGTACCAGAACATATCAAAACTTGTTCATTAAAAAAGCCACCCTGTTGGACATCTACCATAAATAGATTATACAACAAAAGAAAGAAACTGATGTCCAGGAATAAGATGGAACAGTCTCAGTGGAAGAACACCTTTCATAGCTTCAACAAGCAAATTAGACATCTTGTAAAGTCCTCTAAACCTAATTACAAAACTAGATAAGTATCCATAGCTAAGCATAATCACAAGGCATTAGCTATGTCTGTAATGTAAAAGGGAAGGCCCAGCTTTGAACCAAATTCAGAGTAGATAGTACCACTCATACATAGGTGCCTGAACCATAGAGCAAGAAGGAGGGTGCGGGCGCACCCCCATCCACACTTTTACAGTGGAAAGATCTGTGTTAGGACCCAGTGGAGGACACAAGTGACTCATGCGTGTGTCACATGAATTTTAAACACAAACATGCACAGGAATCACGTCATTGCTGCTGCCAGAGTCACCCACAGTAAGCTTATGTTATGCTGAAACTGTTACTAGGCTCTGCTTATTTATATTATGCTGAAACTGCTACTAAGCTCCGTTTATTTATACTATGCTGAAACTGCTACTAGGCTCCATTATGTGTGTGTTGGGCTCCATTTACCTATGTTATGCTGAAACTGCTACTGGGCTCTGTTATGTGTGTGTTGGGCTCCATTTATTTATATTATGCTACTGGGCTCCTTTTATCTAAAAAAGAAAGAAAGGAAGAAGTTCTCAACAAATAACAAGGAAGAAAAAGAAACTGACTAATGACTGTAAAGGAAAGAGAATGTGTAGTAAAAAGGATTCTGCTTTGTTATATAATACGCTGGTGACAGGGAATGAAGCTATCTGTCTATCAGAAAACCCTCAGTCTACAGAAAAAGGCATCACCTTTCCAATGGAAAAGGTAGAAGAAAGAGGCAAGGAGCAGGTGAAAAGGAAGAAATCAAAACTGAACGTGGAAGGATTGAAGAACATTACTGTATCTTACAAGATTGATGTTGTTATTGTGTGTGAAACATGGTTAAAGAACAATGATTGAAAACCAGTTCTGTCAGGGTATAACTGTTTTTAACAATAAAGACAACCCAGGAACATATAAATTACAGTTGTGTACCTACCATAAATGTAGATGTTCGAGTGAATTCACTGTTGCAGTCATTACTCTTGGGTTATCCTGCTGGCAGGCTACCCACCAAAGTCTAGGTCCGGCGTCAGTTGCTGTCACCTCTTTCCTGACGTCAGTGCGCCAGGGGTATAAAAGATGCAGCTGATGCCATTTTCTTTAGATTTCTTGCCACAGATGTCAGGTGCCCCCAAATTGGTAGGCTGAAAAATATGCCAATAAAAATGCATGCTCAAAAATAACATTTCCTTCATCTATAAGCAAATACACCAAATAGGTTGTATAGGATAGAGAAGTGCAGATAAGTCCCAGCAAAGAAAAGGGGGGTGGTGGGTGGGTAACCTGGACTGCAACAGTGAATACACTTGAACATCTACATTTATGGTAGGTACACAACTGTACTATGTTCATCATGTTTCACTGTTGCAGTCATTACTCTTGGGTTGAATCCCAAAGCTGAGGAAGGGTGGCTGGGCTAAATAGGATTAGGAGAGGCTATGAGGCCCTGCAGAACTGCATTGGCAAAGCCTGCTCTGGACTTAAGAGTAAAGAGGTAAGTGGTAGTGCTTTGTGAAGGTGTGCACGGAACTCCAAGTTGCAGCCTCCAATATATCTTTGGTTGGTACTCCTCTGAGGAAGGCTGCTGAAGTGGCTACTGCTCTGGTGGAATGAGGTCTAATGCCCTTAGGCACTGATTTGCCATGTTGAAAATAGCAGAAATGGATGCAATGGCCTATCCATTTCAAAATAGTCTGTTTTGAGATAGCCGTTCCTTGTGATCCTGCAGCATATGACATAAAAGTTGCTCAGTCTTTCTGAAAACTTTAGTTCTATCCAAGTAGAAGCGTAACTGCCTGTGTATGTCCAAAGAATGCAGAATTTTCTCACCCTTGTTCTGTGGATTTGGATAAAAGGTAGGCAAGTGAATGGTTTGGTTGAGGGCCACACTGGACACCACCTTAGGCATAAATGTAGGGTTTGTCCTCAGAGAAACCCTGTCTGGATGAAAAATGATGAAAGGTTCCGCAGCCATGAGTGCTTGTAACTCCGAGACTTGCCTTGCAGAGGTTATTGCTAGGAGCAGAGCTGTTTTTCAGGATAAGAATTTTATATCTGCTGTTGATGCTGGCTCGAAAGGAGGCAGTGTGAGTTTTTCCAAAACATAATTGAGGTCTCAGGCCGGAATTGGTGCTCTCCTTGGAGGCCTAATGTTTTTGGCCCGTCTGAGGTACTGCCTTATTAAAGGATGAGAAAAGATAGGTGGTTCCGTATTGTAATGGGCTGAAATGGCAGAGGCATGAATCTTAATAGATGAGAAAGAAAGGCCTTTGTTTAGCATCTCAGTTAGGTATTGCAAAATCTGAGGGATATTTGGTACACACGTGTCAATGCCTTTTTCCTGGTTCCAAGCACAGAATCTCTTCCATTTTTCTGCATAAGATTTTCTGGTACTGGGCCTCCTGGCCTCCAAGATAACATCCATAACAGCTTTTGAAAGAGGAGTGTTCTGAATGGCTACATTATCCGCCATGCTGCCAGATTTAAGGTGCTGAGTTGGCTGTGCAGGATCTGATTGTTTTGTTGGGTTAGTAAGTGAGAAGTTTCAGGAAATATCCATGCTGGACCTTGAGACAAGCTCTTTAGGATTGGGTACTAGTGCTGGCATGGCCAGTCTGGGGCAATCAGTATCATTTTTGGCTTCACTTGTCTGACCTTTAGGAGTACCCTGGGAATGAGAGGCAGTGGGGGAAAAGCATATACTGTTAGATTTTTCCAGCTGAAGGATAGAGCGTCCACTTTCCATGTTGCTTGTGATAATTCCTTGTGCAAAACCTCTGCAATTGGCAGTTGAGAGGGGTGGCAAATAGATCTATGTCTGGGCATCCCCATTTCCTTATTATCATACTGAAGATTTGTGGATCCAGTTTCCATGAGGTTTCTGCTTAGTTCGTCTGCCAGAGTATTTGTTTTTCCTGGCAGGAATTGTGCTTGCAGATGAACTTGAAAAGCCAATGCTGTGTCCCATAGGGTCATTGCTTGTCTGCAAAGGGAGTAAAAATGTGCACCTCCCTGCTTGTTTATGTACCACATGACCGTAGTGTTGTCAGTCTTTATCAGTAACTGTCCTGAATGAAGCAGGTCCTTGAAAGCTGTCAGGGCATTTTGAACAACTAGCATCTCTTTTTGATTGATGTGATGATGCAACTGGTTTGCAGTCCATGTGCCCTGAATACATTTTCCTGCCATATGGGCCCCCCAGGCATAATCTGATGCATCCGTTGTCAGTGTCTGTCTGGCTGTGGGTAAACTGAATGGCAGACCCTTGTTGTGGTGACAGGCTTCTGCCCACCATCGAAACTCCTGTTGCAGGCAGGGAATGAGTGCAATTACTGTCTCCAGGCTGTGGCAATGCTGAGTCCAAACACTTTTTAGATACCATTGTAGTTTCCTCATATGCAGTCTGGCATATGGATTTAGTAGAATGCAACAAGCCAAGACCTGCAGGATTTTCCTTGCAGATAAGTGGGTTTTTGTTGCCAATTTCTTGAAGTAAGTAGTCAGTTGCTTTTGTTTGTCTGGCGTGAGATAAGCCATCTGGGTAGTTGTATTTAAGCTTGCACCCAGGAATATAATCTCTTGAGAGGGCACTAGTTTTGATTTCTTTTCATTTACTGTGTACCCTAGGCCAATTAGTAATCTTTTTATAAACTCCAGATGCTTTAGAAGAATGTCTTTGTTCTCTGCTTGAATTAGGCAGTCATCCAAGTAGGGATATATTTGAATTCCTTTTTGTCTGCACAACGCAATTACTGGTGCCAGGCATTTTGTGAAGACCCTGGGCAAAGTAGATAAGCCAAAGGACAGTGCAGAGAATTGGTAATGCATTGAGCCAGCTATGAATCTGAGGTATCTTCTGCAAGACTGCCTGATTGGGACATGCTGGTATGCCTCTTTTAGGTCCAAAGTTACGAGCCAAGCTGTCTTGCCCAGCATGGGAAGTAACTGCTGTACAGTCTACATCTTGAATTTTGGAACTTACAGAAAAGCATTTAGTATAGACAGGTCCAGTATTGGTCTCCAGATTTTGTCCTTTCTGGGTACTAGGAAAAGTCTGGAGTAAAATCCTTGCCCCTGCTCTTGTTGTGGTAATTGCTGAATGGCCCTCATGTCCATGAGGGCTGTAATTTGTTTTTGTGCCTCTGCCCATTGATTGTGTGGCAGGTCTGGCATACCTTTTGACCTTGGTAGAGTGTGAAAATGGAACCTGTAGCCTTGGGACACAATGTTCAGGACCCATTTGTCTTGGGCAACCATTTACCAATTTGATGAAAAAAGTGCAAGTTTTCCCCTTAAGGGGGCTGCCAAAAGAAAAGTGTTTGGATCTGGTAGAGGAAAATCATTGGGACTGTTTACTGTAAGGTTGTGATTTGTCTTCTCCTCTTTTGAAGGTAGGAGCACCCCATTGTTTAGGCCTGTATGAGCCTTGGGGCTGAGATCTGCCTCTGGGATGCCTGTAGCTGCCTATTTGTGGTCTGTCTGACACTGGAAAGGACCAATTTTTAGAAGGCAAGTTCCTGTTAAACCTGGGTGGCTGTACCTGTAAGAAATCCTTGACTGTCTGCATGGATTTTGCTTTATCCTCCATTTTTTTCAACACCTCTTCTGCTTTAGAAACAAACAAAGTATCATGCTGTAATGGTGCATCTAATAATTTTGCTTTAACATGATCAGGCAGATTCTGTTCCTTTAACCAAGCATGCCTTCTAATAACAGAACCTGTAACAGCGGCCCTGCAAGAGGCCTCCAGTGAATCATAACCACATTGCAAAGTATGCTTTCTACTTGTTCAGCTGCATGCAATAAATCCTGCAATTCCTTGTTCTCTTTAAGCAGAGACATTAAATATTGCTGATATTTAAGCATATGAAACTGACAATTTAAAGCCCTTACAGCCAGAGTAGCAGAAGTGTAGACTTTTTTCCCCCGTCTGCCTAGAGCCCTAGAATCCCTATCTGAGGGGACAGGGTTTTTTGCAGTGGAAGCTTTAACCCCTTTGGGACCCTGAGATATAGTTTCTGGGCCAGCAGCGAGGTTTTTATATAGGAATTTATGAGAATCCGAGACACTGTAGTATCTGTCTGGCTTAGCAGGTGCAGGGGGTAAAGAGTCAGGGTTTTCCCAAAAGAATAATCCTCAGGAGGAGAGACTGAAGGAATGGATTCTTCAGCATCAGAATCCTCATAGAGAAGCATGGAGTAATCCTGTTCAGAAGAGGAATCAGAGGAAATAGAAACCTGATCAGAAGAATCATACTCTGTCTCTTGCCTAGGCCTCTTATCAGGAGGGGGATAGGAGCCCCTGATCAAAGTAATTAGGTCTTCAGCCATTTTGAGCATCTGTTTTTTAGGCATGGAAGTCTGAGTAGGAGAATGCTGTACTTGTTTCTTTGTCTTTAGAGCTGCTTTATCTTTGTATTTGAAGGTGAAGACGGCTTAATATATAGTTGTGTAGGTCTGAAGACACCCTCAGAAGCCGATGCCTGCTCAGCGGCTCCGGACCATTCTGAGGGAATTATTTCCGAGTGTACAATACCTTGAGTATGCAGAGGCCCAGTCGGCTCCATGTGGGAGTCGGAAGCGGCCTGTGGCTCTGAGGTAGCGGGCGCCAGGGGCTGCAAAAGCACCTCACTGAGAACCGGCGAACCGGTGACTGGCCTAGCAGAGGCATCATCATCGGTTTTGGACCTCGGATGCCTATCCTTTTCCTTGTCCTTGCGTTTTTTGTAAACTCCAGTTGTCAGCTGGTCCGACAGCATTATATAATTAAATCTTTGGCCAAAGTAATGAAATGCAAAATCGAACCGATGCTTGATAGTGTGTTGGTTAAATCTAGCACAAAACCGACAGCTAGCAACGTTGTGATCAGGGCCTAGGCAAGGAATACAGTAAGAGTGAAAATCCTTATGAGGTATTTGCTTCCCACAAGAAATACAATTGTTAACTTTTTCTGACATTGGTCTGGAGCAAGAAAAAACTTCCCCCAATGGGGTACTTAGCTTTAATGAAGACTTCGGTTCTGAAATTCGGATTTGAAAATCTCAGGAGTCGGCCGACCGGCACTTGCAAACTGCTTTTGATTTGGACACCGCGCAGCAAGAAAGACTAAAGAAAATGGCGTTGGCTGCATCTTTTATACCCCTGGCACACTGACGTCAGGGAAGAGGCGACAGCAACTGACGCCAGACCTAGACTTTGGAATACTGGCTGACTGAGGGTAGCCTGCCAGCATGATAACCCAAGAGTAATGACTGCAACAGTGAAACACGATGAACATCAAGTGTTAGAGTGTACAAACCACCAAAGTCAAGTGCAGATGACCTAGAGGAATTCATCCATTTCTTACATGAAACCCAGGAGGAAAGAATAATATTAGCTGGGGACTTAAGTTTACCAGAAACAGACTGGAATAATATTGATTCAACAACGTTAGTAAAGAAATTATTCACAGAGTATATTCAGGAACAACAAATGCTTCAGATTGTAAAAAAAACTACCAGGGGACGGAATCTACTAGATATTGTTTGTGTTCCCATAGAAATTACTGTAACTTCAAGTCAAGTTTTACCACCATTTATGTGCAGTGATCATGTGGTCATAAAGGTTAATTTGTTGCTAGATAATTCTGCCATAAAACTAACTGGAGTAAGGTGTTCAGTGGAAAAATGAAGATGGAATGTGGAAAGTTTTGAAAGAGAAATTGTTTGAGTGCAAAAAGTAAAAAAAAATGTATAACATCAGGATCTAGACACGCAACATCAGGGGGTATATTTCCATAAGAACAAGATACCTGATTAAGGTGAGAGATAAAAAATATAAGAAATGGAAGACAGGTCAAACTACAACTTTGAAAACTGAAATAAACACGCTGGACAAACAGATTAAGCATAGTGTTAGACAAGATCAAGAAATATTTGAAGAAAATTTATATAAAGATATTGAGCATAATAAAAAAAAACTTTTTATAGATACATAAGATGTGGAAGGAGTAAAGATACACAAATTGATAAACTGTGTACATATTCTAAAATGTATTCTCAGACACAACAGATTATAGATATATTTACAAAATCTTATCCAAACCAGTTTGGCTCCACAAAAGGGGTGGTAAGTTGTCCTAGTGACATCCAGGTAACCCCAGATACTGGAATCAAATTAGATTATACTGAAAAAGAACTGTGCAAACTGGATCCAAACAAAGTGCAGTGAGGAGATGGAATAAGTAACAATGACCTGGGAAAACTTAAGCAAGAACTTACACTGCCATTACATCTATTATTCACTAGGTCATACAAATATGGGGAGATTCCTCAAGATTGGAGACATGCACTTATTAAACCTGTCTTTAAGGGAAAGGGGAGAAGGACAAACCCAGAATCATACAGACCCTTAAGTCTACTTTCATGTTGTGGAAAAATAATGGAGAAGGTAATACTGGATAAGTTATTGTCAGAACTGGATAGTTTGGGACTTGAAACCATATATCAGCATGCATATGTTGAAAACAGATCTACCACCTGTAACATGGTGTTCTATAACAATATAACAACAGCTATAAATGAAAACTTGTGCTGTGATGTGATTTATACAGATTTAACTTCCTTATTTGACAGGTCATGCACAAAACACTGATTAATAAATTAGTACAACTAGGTATTGATATACTGTTGATAAGATGTTTAGCTGCATGGCTTACAAATAGGACATGACAAGTATCACACACCAACTGGGAGGGGTGAAATCCTTGGTTACAGTCAAGGTGTCCCACAGGGCTCTATACTAGGCCCTTACTTGTTTAGATTGTATCTTTCAGACCTTACTTTTTCATCTGATGTGTTCTACAGTCTATATGCTGACGACCTGAAATTAGGTAAACTGATTACAAGTGTTACCGATAAGGCATGTCTGCAAAATAATTTGACTAAATTGACCATTTGGGCACAGGAGAATAATATGTTGATAAATACAACAAGAACTAAGCATATGAGATTTGGGAGACATAAACTGAAAGGTGAATACAGCACACAATGATTGAAACTGTAGACTCATTTAAGGACCTGGGTATATGGGTAGATTTAGCTATGTGTTTTTCTAATCATATCAACCAATTGGCTAATGATAGTTATATAACTATAGGTTGTATAAAAAGATTTATAAAGTCTAGGAAATCAAACATAATGAAGTCATTGTTTGTTAGTTACATTAGATCCAAACTTGAGCATGGAATAACAATATGGAAAACCTATAAGAAAACAAGCATGAATAAACTGGAAAGAGTACAGCAGAAATATGCTAAGGGCATCCATGGATGTGAAAATCTAAGTTATTATGAAAGACTAAAATATCTGAACTTGTACAGTGTCTCTTATAGATATTTAAGAGGAGATCTTATTCAGGTATATAGGGCATTTAGGGACAATTACCTCTGGGAATGTTTGGGGTTATCAAAAGTACTAGAGAATCATCAGATAACCTGTGTAGAAGACTCTATAGGAATGAGAAGTGTGCTAATTGTGTCTCTGACAGACTAGCTGATGCTTGGAACAGACTACTAAATTACATTAAAGCAAGTATTAGTTTAGATATTTTTAAGAACAGCCTGGACATTTATTATGGGAACAAGTGTTTTGGCATATTGGCAAGCTAGAAGGGCTTCAATGCCCATGCTTGAAACATTTGTATGCATGTATGTTATACTGAAACATTTATTTATGTTATGCTGAAACAGCTACTAGGCTCCACTTACTTATGTTATGCTGAAACTGCTACTAGGATTCGTTTAATATACTGAAACTGCTGCTAGGCTCAGTTTATTTACATTATGCTGAATCTGCTTTATTTATATTATGCTGAAAGTGTGTCAGTTTACAGTTTTAGTTATATTATGCTGAAAGTGTGTGTGTGTGTGTTTGTGCGTGTGTGTGTGTGTGTCTGTGTGTGTGTGTGTGTGTGTGTCAGTTTGCAGTTTTATTTATATTATGCTGAAAGCGTGTGTCAGTTTACAGTTTTATTTATATTATGCTGAAAGTGTGTGTCAGTTTACAGTTTTATTTATATTATGCTGAAAGTGTGTGTGTGTGTGTGTGTGTGTGTGTGTGTGTGTGTGTGTGTGTGTGTGTGTGTGTGTGTGTGTGTGTGTGTGTGTGTGTGTGTGTTTAGGATTACCTAGGCTCAAACCCTGTACCTTAGGAACAGCAGCCTGCATTCTGTACCCACACCACCACATCTGATTCAGGGAGTTGAGTCCATAGCTGTCAATCATTTAGATTAATCAGTGAGAACAGAATTCATCAAATAATGATAGCTCTTTAAGCTTCAGTCTTCCTATCTTTTTTGGAAATACATGATAACACAAAACACTACTTTAGCAACATTCTAAGATTATACAAGCAATCTTTAAAATGTGTCCCTGGTTTTGTCCCTTTGCCACCCGCCCAAATAAAGTTTGGCTTTTTCCAGATTTCTTCTGCTGTGAAATTGAGAGATTTAGTTGCGTCAAGTGGATGGTGCAGTGGTAGTGGTGTTGCCTTTCAGCAAGAGGTTCTCTGGTTTGATTCTTGGCTGGGATGCTCTCTGTGTGGAATCTGTATGGATTCCTAGTGTTTGTGTGGGTTTCCTTTGGATGCTCCAGTTTCCTCCCATGTTACAAAGACATATGTATGGAGCATTTCTTCCTGGGCCTCTGCTAAAAACTGGCTTTGTTCCAAGTTGGACTTTCCTGGTAAACAAATGTTAAATAAATAAAAACATTTACAAGGAGCTTAGAGCTTCAGGGGAAGTGAAGTTTAGTGCTGCTTATTCCAAGTCTGTTTGCATTGTTAGTAGCACAACAGGTAGTAACCTTACTTTTGATGCAGAAGGCTGTGGGTTCTGCTCCCACAGTATGCAGATGGATCACTGATACGGTACTGTGTTGTACTTTAAAGGGAGTGGATGCTGCAGTCCTGTGAATGTCCTCCTTTGGAGGAATTACCTAGTAACTATGAACCTGTTATCGGTTTGCCATCCATTCCATATTGTAATATTACTAGCTTATCATTTTTTAATGTAACATAGGTAATTTATTCTTCAAGGACAGCAGCCACTTTATTTGTAGCTGAAACAATGAAATATAACTTCCTAGAAGCAACCTTTTCATTAGTTAGAGATTCCTTTAATGTGGAATTATTTAGATGACTGGCTTCTGCAGATGTTTTGCATACTTACTGATATTGGTGGATTGTAATGACAGAAATCTGAGTGGCCTTTTATGGTTGAAATTTTCTGAAATGGGTAGTTTTGTCATTATTGGTTTATACATTTTGTTTCATTGCTTACTAGAAGACTGTTCAAAACTACAAATTTAAAATGCATTCTAACAACTGGTGCTGTATTATACAAAATAATATGATTTAATACAATCAGGAAGGTGAATCAAAGAATGGATACATGTATGCATGGCCCTAAAAATGTGTTTGAAAACAGCTCAGAGGAGTGTGAAAGGCTCAAAATCATGGGCAAATTTTAAGCTTTACTCTTGTTACCAAAGCAATTGATGAAGTTAAAACAGTTCACACCACATTATCTTAACCTGGCCAAGCCTTTTGACACAATCCCCTACTCAGGTGTAGTACAAAATATGAATAATGTAGGAGCAAACACTTGTATCACTAGCTGGATTGCCAACTTGCTCAAAGGATGCAGGAGGTCAAAACAGAGGAAGAGACCAGTCACCAATGGAGTCCCCCAGGGTTTGGTGCTGAGACTTTTTCTATTTGGCATATATATCTCAAAAGTAAAAAGAAATACCAAAGGGCTTTGGCTGGCTAAGTATGAGATGACTGTGAGCTATGGGCAGTTACTGAATCCCTAAATGATTTAACCATCATGCAGGAAGGTTTGTCCCAAATATTAACTGGTGTCAAAAGCATGACAATGCCCTCTGAGAACTGACCCAATTGTTTGGCATTTTGGAACTTGTGTGTACAGTGACCTAACTTTTGACCAACATGTGCCCAGAATCATAAGAAACCCTTTCTAAATGGCACAGCTTATAAACAAATTGATTGTGACTAGATCTAGAGATGTTGTTGTCCACCTTTACAAAGCTCTCATTAGGACAATCATTTTGTATAATGTCCACTTTGGCATGTATCTGTCCAGCCCCATGCAACAAATGGAATACCTTCAGAGATACCTTGCTAAAAGGATACAAGTCCTAAACAACAGGTCTTGCATGGACCACCTTAAAGACTTATTACTATACTCAGTATCCTACAGAGTGCTTAGAGGTGATATGTCTGGCATACAAGGCATCCTCTGACCTAATACAGATGGACTTACTGAACATCAGCAAGTCAAATGGCATCAGAAATACTCAGTCCAAGTATCTAAACTGAATGTTGTAGAGAGATGGATATATATCACAGAGTCTACCACTGTTCCAGAACAGACTATCCATAAAAATAAAACAAAGCTCATTGGTCCATATTCAAATGCAACTTGGATCTAAGGATGAGTAATAATAAGCCTGACTAGCCTGGTCTGCAAGGCTATGGAGCACATCATCATGGAACTCATTAACAAAGACATTGGAAACCTCTAAACACTTGACCCAACCCAGTTCGGCTTTGTTAAGGGCAGATCATGCCTACTTAACCTGGTTGACTTCTTCCAGACAGTCACCAAGGCCATAGATGAGGGAAAGGTGGTTCACACAGCCTACCTTGACTTTGCCAAGGCTTTCAACACCATTCCCCACTCGAATGTTACAGAAAAACTCACCAGCCTGAACATAAACCCCTATGTCACGCGATGGGCTGCCAACTGATTTACTGACAGAACTCACATGGTAAGAATAGCGGGCTCCATGTCTGACTCTGAACCAGTCACAAGTGGTGTCCCGCAAGACTCGGTCCTGGGTCCCCTACTGTTAGGCATATACTTCTCAGAAGTATAGGCAAACACAGGAGGACTATGGCTAACCAAGTTGGCCAATGACTGCAAACTGGGAGCCATAACTGACTCTCTGTCTGATACAGACATCCTCCAAAAGGGTCTTACTGAGACGGACACCTGGTGTCAAAGTCATGGCCTCTAGCTAAATGCCAAAAAATGCATAGTCATCCCATATGGGAAAAACAAAACACTCACGAATTACCACATAGGTGGCAAACCCCTTAATACAGAAGAGGTAATAAGAGATCTGGGGACCCAGGTAGATAGTAATCTCTCCTTTGACAGTCATATTGCCAAAATAGTTAGGAAATCCTTCTATGTGGCCCATCTAATAACTGAAGAGTTTGCATCTAGAAATAAAGAGGTTATAGTGCCCCTTTACTCATCACTCATCAAACCCATCATAGAGTACAATGTCCCATTTGGGATGTACCTCACAAGACACTTCCAACAGCTGGAAAGTCATAAAAGTACCTCACCAAGAGGATTACTGGCCTCAAACATATGTCCTATGCAGCCCGAGTGAAAAAACTCCAGCTGTACTCAGTGGCATATCACTTACTCAGAGGTGATCTCTGCCTGACTTACAAAGCCATGTCCAACTCAGAATTGATGGACATGCTCCACCTAAGGAAATCCAAGTCACTGCGAGCCACGCGCTCTAGTCAGCTAAACCTCACCACAACAATAAACAGAAGATGCTGGAGGGATAGATTCCTGTCACAGAGACTCCCCATGCTTTGGAACAAAATTTCAAACTACATTAGGCAGAGCCCCTCACTAACACGCTTCAAGAGAAACCTTGACAAGTGGATAGGTAACAGAAAATACACTCCTGGGATCACTTTGTTAGCTCTGCTTGACAGAGGATCAGTTAATTAATCAATGGGATGGCGAAAGCCGACACACTCTGGCTAGGTTTATAAATGCCCTCGGGCAGATAGCCTAGTACCTACCTATGAACCTATGAACCTATAATAGAAAATGTAATCCAGGATTGCCCTCATGCACTAATGGATAGAGGCAGTTCCTAAATGCTGCATCCCTTACATGGGTCCCCTCAAATTATCTATGGTATGATCACAGTTATTCTCACTAGGGCTAATATACAGTTATCAGCCATGGGATAGGTAAGACCAATAAGAAAATATTAATTCAAGCACCAAAAGGGAATTGGCTAAGCTTAAAATGTCATCCAAGTGAACCTAAGTTATGGTACTAGATAGTTATAAAAAAATTGCCCTTTTTAGATCACTAAGTGCCCCTCTCACCCTCCGCCCCCCATCTTCAACAGTTTCTGGCCTCTATACACTCATACTGAACCTGAGGGCATAGCCATCCTGTTAGCAGACAGGTTTGACAACAATTTCACACCCCTGTCTCCACTCATTATACTCTACAGCATACCTGTCAATGGTTCTCTACCAATTATCTCTGAAGTAATCAGTCATAAATGCACTCAGTAATGCCACAAATACAGCCTATATGGAATCAGATAACATCCCAGGCTGCTTACTAAACAGTCTAAAGCAAAAGTTAGCAGAACCACTGGGTACTCTCTTCAACCACATTCTAAGTACTGGTTTTATCCCGACAGAGGGGAAAATAGCAACTGTAATATCCTTGCACAAAGGGGGTCCCTCAAATGACCCAGGGAACTATACACCCATAAGCCTGAACAGCCTTGTCTGTAAGACCACTGAGAGAATCATCTTGGACCTTATCAACAAGGGCATTGGTGACCTTCAAACTGTTCACCTGACCTACTTTGGCTTCATCAAAGGCAGATCATGCCTGTTAAACCTAGTGGAATTCTTGTGAGTGTCACCAAAGCCCTGGATGAAGGCAGATCAGTACATACTGCCTATCTTGACTTGGCCAAGGGCTTTGACACAAACCCCCACTGAAACATCATTGCAGAACTCACTCACCTAGGGATTAACCCATACAACATTAGATGGGTAGCCAAATGGCTCACCAACAGAATGCATACAGTAATAGGTGGGGATTCCACTTCTACCAGCAGACATGTTACCAGTGGTGTCTCACAAGGGTCTGTAATGAGCCCCCTACTGTTTGGAATGTATTCATCAGAAAATCAGGTGGAAAAAGATGGCCTGTGGCGCAACAATTTCACTGATAACTGCTAAATGGGCGCAATCACTGAATCCCCAAATTATGTCAGCATACTACAAAATGTGCTTACTTACATAAATCATTGTTGCCAAAGCCACATACTTACAGTTAACCTAAACTAATGCACATCTATCCCTTTCAGCAAAGTAAAAGTCTGTGCAATTATGCTATTAATAATACATCCCTATGTTTTAATCCAATGGGGAGAGATTTGGGAATGCAGGTTGGTGGCAAAGTCACCTTTAATCATCATGTGTCCACAGTGGTAATGAAGGCCCTTTACGATGCACACCTTATAAATGAGGTCATAGCATCCAAGACTAAGGCTGTTATAATTCCACTGTACCCATCCCTCTTCAGACCAATACTAGACTACAGTGCTCCCTTTTGCATACATCACCAGACACCTGCAGCAGCTAGAGACCTCCAAGGTTTCTCACTAAGAAAATCCAGGGACTTACAACACATTACCTACATGGACAGACTGAAGACTCTGCCACTGTACACACTGCTGAGAGGTGACTTGCGGCTGGCCTACACAGCAGTCTTGAACCCTGCCTTAATGGAAATGCTGCACATCTGCAAATCACATGGGACAAGACTCACTCACTCTAGGGACCTTAACCTAGCCTGCAACATCAATATGACATGCTGAAGAGACAGATATGTGTCCCAGAGACTGCCACTCCTATGGAACAAACTCACAATTCAAGTGAAACTGAGCTCCTTAATAACCCTATTTAAGCATAACTGGGACAACTGGATAGGAAAGCATAAATTTAGCCCAGGGGTTTCACTTATGTCACTCTTAAACAGGTTCAACCAGTGCTGATCGTGGATTCGCAAATATGGAATAAATATCTTGTTCTATTATGGGGCAATGATACAACTTCAGTAGGCTTGACAAGAACTTAGGGCCATTAGTCTAGTAACCTTGGGCGATTATCATGGTAGCCTCGTATGAACCTATGAAGCTATAAACCTATGCATGCCTACCAATATCTTGTCACACACATGGGCTGCTGATGACATCTGCTATAAGTTCAGCTGCAGTCTTGCAAAAACATACTTGTGCAGTGGCATTTGTGTTACATACTGTGTTCTGTAGTCCATGTTCTTAGATAAGTAGGGGTTGTATTTCACTGCAGCCAGTGTGTGTGCTCTTACTTGACATTATAGAGAGACTTTGATCGCAGCATGCGGGACACTGTTATTACCATATTTTAAATGGACGCTGCTGATGTCATCAGCTGGGTCTACTTGAGATCAATGAAAAGCTACTTACTGGAAACACACTTCACTGAGATGAAAAGACTGACAGTACCAACACATTGATGTCTTGGAACGCTGACTGTTCACTCCAGGTAAGTAACTGCTCAGCCATCCTGTTGAAGTTTGCCCCTTACTCCCACAGTAGTGCGATCTCGGAGTTGGTATATTTAGTTAGGGGGTGTGGGTGGGTGCAGCCTGCCACATAGGGGGGTGTGGGGGATGGGTGGGTTTGGTTTTCCTCTGTTTAGTTGTTTTGTTTAAGATGGCTGAGTGGTTACTTACCTGGAGTTAACAGTCGGTGTTCTGGGAAGTCGGTGTGTTAGAGCTGTCGGTCTTTTCATCTGTGTGAAATGGGTTTCAGGTAAGTGGCATTTTGTTGATCTAAAGTAGACCCCATCAGCTATATCAGATGTCTGAATATGCAGACATCCCACTAGGGCATGATCAGACACGGGCCTGGAGGTCAGTCAGACGGCATTTCATCCTACACCAGACAGATGACAGTGACATGAATTTTAATCTATCCACATATATCATGCCATGGTTTTGTAGGCCCTGTGTTATTTTCCTGAGAAAGCCCTGTGGTCTCTCCATTTGGTCCATGTGTCTGTAGATGTATATGCGGAAGATAACATTATACTGTACTACTGTTCTGATGAGGTTTGATTACAGTGCTGTCATAAAATCCTAATATCTAAATATGATTGTGCGACTTATGATCTGCAATATACGTTCATCCTGGAAGATCATTAAAGAGAGAAGTTAGAAAAAAATGATACACATTGCAATTTCTGAAATCAACAATATTACAAGAGCATTCACATAACATTGTGAAATTGTGATGCTATCAACTCTCTAAATTTCAAAGGCCAGTATAAGTCAAAGTACAATGACCAGTTCAACAACACAGAGGCAGATATACTAAGCACTAAGTTACCTTTGCACCCTGAACATCAGACATAGATTTTGTATCCCTAAATCCAAAAGATAGAAAACAGGGATATGTCACAGTTATCATCCCTTGCCCAGGGTGTGTTGTGGGGGGCACTGGCATAGAAGATTGGTGAGTGTGTGTGAGTAGGAAGGAGAAGAAGGAAGACACTGGAATGCAACAACAAATGGCCAGTGAGACAAACTGAGTAACTATTGTGTGTGTGTCTGTAGGGATCCTCCAGGTAAAATTGGTGTGTGAGTGTCTGTGTGATGCTCTGCCATTGACAACAGTAATCAAGGAGCCTCAGTCCTCACCATTAGCACTAGTGGGAGATGTACATCGGGAGGATGACAGGTACACACAGAGTATTTCCAGATGCAGTGCACTGCATCAAGTTCAGTTTCTTTTACGAGCCCACAGAGACCACAGTCAGTCCTGGGCTGGTTTCTCCCTCTTTCTCCAGATACCCAGTAAGACTCCCCACTGGCATAGCTAAAGAGTTGAGATCTCAGCTGAGTGGCCAAGCCAATACATCCAGCACTCTCTCTGTCCAACCAGTGCTTCGTGTCCCTGCTCAAGTAGTTGGCACACACACACTCCTGGAGATTTATTTTACACACACACACCTTTGGGAAAGGCTGGTACAGGTTTACTAGCTATGCCCCCTTCTGCTCAGACTATAAGGTAGATACTACTGCCACCAGTCAACTCTTTATCAGCTACTTTAAGTTCCTTAACAAAGGGTGTCCAATCTTAGTGTCTGATGTTACCATCAATACAAATGGTAGTTTGACCAAGAGCAAGGCTATTAGGAGTGGCCCACAGTGTCACCAAACAAATATACAAGTACTCTCAGAACTTAAATATGTCTCACAAATATCAGCCACAATGAAAGGTTTACATATATTTAATAATAAATAATAAAAAAACAAGAACAATACTCAGTATATAACCACAGTAATATCAGAGTTCAAAATCACAGGAAATATTTAAAACAACATTGCAGGACAGTCTTAAATAAATAAAGAAAAACATCTAAATGAAACTTTGCTATATTCCTGACTATATCTAGAGAAATACTGTATCCTACTTAACTTACTTACAGAGCAAACAAGGCAGATGTGGTGAGTGGATCTTCCAGCTGATGTTTTCAGGTCAAAGAAAAATACAGAATACTCAGTCTCTGTCAGGGAGTTCTTAAATTAATATTGCAAACATTACTGTTGGGATAGCTTGCAGGATGACATCACTTCTTATCATCTGACACTAGCCCAGATAAAACCCCATTGATGCTTGCTGGTAGCATTTAGCATCTACCTATGAACCTATGAACCTGTGAAAATACATAGACAAGGCTTTTCTTAGATCTAAGGCAGATCCTGGAAGTCATAAAACAATAAAAACACTTCCAAGACAATACAGCAAACCTCTAGTTCAAACCAGTGTGTCTGTTACTGCACTGAAACTGAAAGATAACTTCCTTTTATTACATGGCTGTAAAGTAATTTAATTTCAGCTATTTTCCTGAAGTTAACCTCTGGTGTTCCATGTTCCATTGTTAAAAAATATATATATATATATATATATATATATATATATATATATATATATATATAAACAGTTAAAATAGTGCAGGTACACTTCTGTTCTAATGCAGTATGGTACACTGTGGTTACATTTTTAAGCTCTGTACTTATTTTCAAAATTCCAGATAGCTTGGCACCATCTCCTTTTGTGACAGTCTGAATGAACACAGCCAAGCTCTCTGCTAGCTCTATGTCTTGGTTAGTCAGACAGGTGTGAGACATGCATGGTAGAGATGGCAGTTCATCGTTGTCATTCCCGAACATGAGAAAGTACAGTTGTGTACACTTATCATAAATGTAGATGTTCGAGTGTATTCACTGTTGCAGTCATCACATTTGGGTTATCCCTGCCAGGGTAGCCCTCAGTCAGCCTGAATACCAGAGGCTTAGTATTTCTGCGTCTGTTGCTGTCACTCCAGGACTGACGTCAGGTCGTCAGTGGTATAAAATAAGGCGGCTGATGCTAGTACATCAGTTTTTCTTGCCCTAACTGTCAGGAGCCCCCAAGAGGGAGCTAAGTTATGGTGGAAGAACACCACCAGTAGAAAGTAAATACCAAAAATTCCTTGTAAGGAGAGAGAGAGAGAGAGTGGGAAATTGAGAGAGAAACAAGGGGGATGGAGGGAGGGGAAACCATGACTGCAACAGTGAATACACTCAAACATCTACATTTATGGTAAGGGTGCACAACTGTACTATGTTCTTCATGTTTCACTGTTGCAGTCATCACATTTGGGTTGGTTTCCAAAGCTGAAGAAAAGGATGGAGGCAGTCAAGAAAACTGGGGGCTGGCTAGGATGCCCTGCAAGACTGCGGTGGCAAAGCCTGCCCTGGATTTGGAGAAGATAGGCAAGTGGTAATGCTCGGTGAAGGTATGAACAAATGTCTATGTTGCAGTCTCCAGGATGTCCCTGGTGGGGACCCCCCTGAGGAAAGCTGCAGAGGTGGAGGTTACTCTGGTAGAATGTATCCTGAGCCACTTGGGGGGAGGTTTCCCATGCTGCTTGTAGCAGAAATGGATGCAGTGTGCTATCCATTTGGAAATGGTTTGCTTGGATATGGCCTTGCCCTCTGCTCCTGCAGCAAAGCTGACTAACAATTGTTCAGTCTTTCTAAATGATTTAGTCCTGTCTAGGTAGAATCTGAGCTGTCTGTGCACATCTAGAGAGTGCCGATTCCTTTCCCCCTTGTTTTGTAGGTTAGCGAAAAAGGTGGGCAAATTAATGGATTGGTTGAGAGCCACACTGTACACCACTTTTGGCATGAAGGATGGGTTAGTCCTGAGGGAGACCCTCTCAGCATGGAAAATGATGAAGGGCTCTACAGCCATAAGTGCATGTAGCTCAAATACTCTTCGAGCTGAAGTGATGGCCAGAAGCAAGACTGTCTTCCAAGAGAGAAGCTTTAACTGTGCTGAAGCTGCTAGTTCAAAGGGGGGCAGGGTGAGCTTTTCCAAAACAAAGCTTAGGTCCCAAGCTGGGGTAGGTGCTCTTCTGGGTGGTCTCAAGTTGTTAGCCCCTCTTAGGAACTGTGAGAGGGTGGGAGAAAAGAGGTGGCTATGTGCTGATATGAGCAGACATAGCAGAGGCATGAATTTTAATAGAAGAGGAGGATAGACCCCTGTGTAGTAGGTCAGCCAGATAGTCCAGGATGAGAGGTAGGGAGAGCTGTGCTGTTCTGGCTCAATTAGCCTGGATCCAGGTGCAAAGCCTTTTCCACTTGTCAGCATAAGACTTTCTAGTGCTAGGGTATCTGACCTCATGCATAACATCTAGAACTTGTTTGTTTAGATTGGCAGCTTGTGAAGTGGTCAGGGAATAAGCCAGGCTACCAGACTGAGGGTCTGGAATTGGGGCTGTATGAATTCTCCATTCCTCTGGGTCAGGAGTGTTGGGATATGAGGTAGATGCCATGGTGGCAGGGGTAACAGGCTGCAAAGCAGTGGGTACCAGTGCTGGTATGGCCAGTCTGGGGCAATCAGGATTTTCCTCGTTTTTTTCCTTTCTTATTTTGAGTAGTACCCTTGAAATGAGAGGTAGAGGTGGGAAATGCATAGACCGAGTGGTTGACCCACTGGAAGGACAGAGTATCCACTTTCCAGGCCTTGCTGTGAGGTTCCCTGCTGCAGAATTTAATGAGCTGATGGTTGGAGTGGGAGACAAAGAAGTCGACCTTTGGGGTGCCCCATTTCTGGGTTATAAGGGTGAAGGCTCTTTGGCCTAGCTGCCATTCATGTGGGTCCAGAAGATTTCTGCTTAAGTTGTCTGCCAGAGAGTTTAGAGAGTCTGGCAGGAATTGTGCTAACAGGTGTAGTTGCATGGCTGAGGCCGTGTTCCAAAGGGTCATGGTGAGCCTGCACAGAGGGTATGAGTGAGTCCCTCCCTGCTTGTTGATATAACACATCACAGTGGTGTTGTCTGTTTTGATCAGTAGAGGCTCCGGGGAGGGTAGGGGTCTGAAAGCTGTCAGAATGTGCTGAACAGCTACCATCTCTTTTTGGTTGATGTGGAGATGTATTTGATTTGGGCTGCATTGGCCCTGAATGCACCTGCCATCCAGGTGCACACCCCAGGCATAGTCTGATGCATCTGTGGTGAGGGTCTTGGTGGCGTGGGGTTGTGAGAAGGGAAGTCCCTTGTTGTGGCAGCATTCTGCTGCCCACCAAAGAAAATTTTTCCTTAAACAAGGTATCATTGGTATAAGACTTTCCAGGTCTTGGGAGTGCTGACACCAAATGCTTTTTAGCTACCACTGTAATTTCCTCATATGCAGTCTGGCATATGGAATGAGTAGAATGCAAGAAGCCATGAACCCCACAGCTTGCAGGACTTTCCTTGCGGATAACTGGGGTCTGGTGGCTAGTTGAGAGAAGTAGGCTGTCAGGTAGGTTTGTTTTTCTGGTGTAAGGAATGCCATCTGGGATGCTGTTTCCAGGCTTGCTCCCAAGATTACAATTTTTTTGTGTGGGTACTAGTTTGGATTTATTTTCATTGATAGTATACCCCAGGGAGGTCAGTAGGTCCTTTACAAAGGTCAAGTGCTTTAGCAGCTTTTCCCTGACTGTCTGCCTGAATCAGGTAGTCATCTAAGTATGGGTAAATTTGAATATTTCTTTGTCTGCAAAAAGCAATGGCGGGAGCCAGACATTTTGTGAAACCTCTGGGAGCAGTGAATAAGCCAAAGGGAAGCACAGAGAATTGAAAGTGCAGTGATCCTGCCCTGAAATGTAGGTATTTCCTGCATGATTCCCTGACTGGGATGTGTAGGTAGGCCTTTTTCAGGTCTAGGGTGGCTAACCAAGCATCCTTGGAGAGCATAAGTAGAAGTTGCTGGAGGGTGAGAATTTTTAATTTTGTTATCACAAGAAAGGTGTTTAGAATGGATAGACTGGGGATGAGGCACCATGTGCCCTCTTTTCTGGGTACCAGGAAGAGTTTGGAGTAGAAACCTTAGCCTATCTGTTCTGCAGGAATATGCTCTATTGCCCTCATAGAGAGCAGTGAAAGGACTTGCTTTTTGGCCTGTGCCCACTGGTTTGGGGTAAGATCTGGGAACCCTTTTGCGGTTGGTAGAGTGTGGAAATAAAATTTGTATCCCTGGGACACTATGTTGAGGACCCAGTGGTCATTGGTAATGATGGCCTAGGTGCTTGCGTGGAAGGAGAGTTTTCCTCCTAGGGGCAATAGCAGGTGGGCAGAGGGAGGGGGTGGAAGTGTAAAGTCATTGTGAGTTCTTACCATGAGGGGGTGGCTTAGCACTCCCTGGTTTTGAAGAGGAGGAACTCCACTGCTTAGATTTCTGCATTTCCAGGGGCTGTTGTCTGGGGGGGGCCTGCTTCCCCGGGGTCTGGGATGAGCTGACCTGGAGGGGGCAAGAATGGACCAGTGCTTGGAGGAGCAACGCCTACTGAACCTCAGTGGCTGGACCTGCAAGAAGTCTTTAAATGTCTGCATAGATTTAGCTTTTTCTTCCATCTTTTTTAAGACCTCTTCTGCCTTGGTGCCAAATAAGTTGTCTTTGTACAAGGATGAGTCCAATAATTTGTATTTGACATGGACTGGCAAGGGCTGTTCCTTAAGCCAAGCATGTCTTCTAAGGACAGAACCAGTGACTGCTGCCCTGCAAGATGCTTCTAGGTGTCAAAACCACATTGTAAGGTGTGCTTAGTAACTTGACTTGCAGAATGCATGAACTCTTGTAACTCTATTTTCTGCACAAGCAGAAAAAGGAGATATTTTTTTCTGAGGAGTTCCATGGTATGTTGCTGATATTTCAGCATATGGAACTGACAATTTCGTGCTCTAATAGCAAGAGTAGCAGAGGTGTATACTTTTTTACCCATCTGTCTAATGCTTAGGAATCCCTATCTGTGGGGGTGGGATTCTTAGATGACGTTGCTTTAATTTGTTTAGGTCCTTGAGAGATAACCACGGGGTCAGCATTAGGATTTTTGAAAAGAAATTTGTGAGAGTCAGGGACTCTATAGTACCTGTTAGGTTTCTGGGAGCAGGAGGGAGGGTGTCAGGAGTCAAACTGGATTCCATAAAAACATCATCCACAACATCCAGGACAGGAGGAATGGCCAGATGTCTGTGCTGTGGAAGATCTAAGAATTCTCTGAGTCTCTTTTTTGACTGAGGGTAGTCCTGACATTCTCATTGGAAATGCTCCCTTAAGGTATGCAGGGTTTCCCCAAAGGAAAAGTCCTCAGGTGGAGAGGCTGAAGGGATGAATTCCTTTGCATCAGAAATCTCATAAGCAGACAGGGGTTGCATATGTTCATATTCAGATGCATCAGTCATCGGACTCCTCTTCAGATAAACTACTGGGGACAAATCTCTTTTTCTTTTGTAAGGGATAGCCTGGCTTCCCCTGATAAGCATTATAAGGTCTTCTATTATTTTAAGCATTTGAGACTGAGGCAAGGAAGCAGGTGCCTGAGCTTGTGTCGTTGGTGTTTTGGGTGTAGTTCACACCCTCGGCCTTAGAAACTCTGTAGTTTCCGAAAGAATGGTAGACTCAAAAGAAGTTATTGGTCTGTGTTGAGAATCGGTAGTGAGAAGTACTTCCTCAGAAGCTGGTGCCTGCTCAGTGGCTCCAGACCCATCCAAGGTAGAGACATCCACAGGATCCTTAGTCGATGAAGAGTCTCGCAGCAAACCGGACTCTGAAAGGGTCTCGGTAGTGGCCTGTGAATCCACAGAAGTGGGCATCAGGGGCTGTGAAAGTGCCTCACCGAGGACCAGAGAACTGACGACTAGCTCAATGGAAGCGTAGTCAGCAGTTTTGGACCTGTGCCTTCTGTCTCTGTCTTTATCCTTACATTTTTTTGGAAGATCTGCTGTTGGATGGCTCACTGAAGCCATATTGGAAATCAAGGATTGAGACCGAAAATATCTAGCTACAATAAGGGCCTGACAACGTATAGTTCTGGCGTTGAACAAAACACAAAAGCAACAGCGGGGGACATCATGCTCTGGGCCTAAGCAAGTGATGCAGTAAGAATGAAAGTCTTAGAGTGGTATTTGCTTTCCACAGGTGAGACAATTGTTAACTTTTTCGAACATTGGTTAGAGCAAGTAAAAAGGATCCCCAATGGGTTACTTATCTTTAGAAGACTTCAACTTCAATTCAGAAATGGAAAACTCAGGTAGCGGCCAACTGGCACTCATGCAAACTGCTTCTGCTTTGGGCTCCTTGGCAAGAAAGACTGATGTAATGGCATCACCTGCCTTATTTTATACCACTGCTGGCCTGGCATCAGTCCTGGAGTGACAGCAACTAATGCAGAAATATTAAGCCTCTGGTATTTGGGCCAAATGAGGGCTACCCTTGCAGGGATAACGTAAATGTGATAACTGCAACAGTGAAACACAAAGAATATCTGACACTACCAGGAGTTGCACTGGCACATCCACCCCCACAGTCAGATGCAGTGCTGCAACCTGAATGTGACTGAAGTCTGCTGGATGAACTCCTTACACAGGGATGCCCAGGACCACAACCTCACGGCCTGCCACATCTGAGTGTGGACTGCAGACTCACTGGTGGAGCAATGGAACTACTGCCACTATGGTACCATGATCAGTTACTGCCACATTGGCTGACAGCAAATGATGTGGCTGATCTACACCCACACGGATGCCATTCCCCTCCCAGCAGACATTCCCTCACAGGCACTACTCATTCTACAACAGACAAGCCTTGGTCCATCACAGACACCCCTTGTTCCAACTTGTCATACATCTGATCCAGTGAATCGGTGACACGGTGGAGTCAGTTATGCATGTCAGACTGTGTCATATCCACAACCCTGAGCAGTTGTCTGGAGCACCTATGGGAATGTGTCTGTGCCTTCATGATGGCATACAACATATGTTGCATTGCATGGGAGGTGATACCTGCACCAGGTGGAGCAGGGACAGCAGGCCCCCTCTGAGCATCCCTATCAATCCTCCTGTTTGGCACCTAGCCCACAAATTGGCTATGGACAGACTCAAGAGGCACTGAAGCCACAGTAGCCAGATTTCCCTGATCAATGTCCTCGCCCTCCAACTGTCCAATATCTGTGGATTCAGTGGAATGGGTAGGCATAGGCCTACAGGCTGTGTCTGATGGAAATGCAGGTGATAGCTGTATTTCAAACTCTTTGTCAGATTCAGCCTCTGCTGCTCCCAAATGTGCCTCAGTTTGGACACCATCATCATCAGAGTCTGTGTACCCACTGACATCAGGTGGCACAGGGCACACACTCCCACTCTCATGATCACTTGTGATAAAAAGCATGAAACAAAGGAATACCTTAACAGCTGCTCCACTATAGCACAATACATGCTAACAAACTAACAGTGCTGCCACTATTATAGACAGAACAGCAATACACACAACAGACCTGAGATCTAAATCACAAACTACAATATTTATTTCAATTACTCAGCACTACTGACATAAAAATATTTGGCTTACCATCTGCAGAAGACATACTGCACTGTACTCTAGACAGTCCAGGAAGACGTTAAGCAAGAGGTAAGGGAACATAATCATAACTGACAGTAACACAGAGGGTAATACATTTGCCTATGTATATGTGCATTAACAGTACTTTGAACAAGAACATGGCTGACAACTCCAAATTAAGCTTATAACTGTAACAATCTTCACCCCCCCCCCATAAAAAGTACAGTTGTGTACCTACCATAAATGTAGATGTTCGAGTGTATTCACTGTTGCAGTCATTACTCTTGGGTTATCCTGCTGGCAGGCTACCCTCAGTTGGCCAGAATTCCAAAGTCTAGGTCCGGCATCAGTTGCTGTTGCCTCTTCCCTGACGTCAGTGCGCCAGGGGTATAAAAGATGCAGCCGACACCATTTTCTTCAGTTTTTCTTGGCCCAGATGTCAGGTGCCCCCAAACTGGTAGGCTGAAAAATATGCCAATAAAAATGCATGCACAAAAATAACATTTCCTTCATCTACAAGCAAATACACCAAATAGGTTGTATAGGATAGAGAAGTGCAGATAAGTCCCAGCAAAGAAAAAGGGGGATGGTGGGTGGGTAACCTGGACTGTAACAGTGAGTACACTTGAACATCGACATTTATGGTAGGTACAAAACTGTACTGTGTTCATCGTGTTTCACTGTTGCAGTCATTATTCTTGGGTTGAATCCCAAAGCTGAGGAAGGGTGGCTGGGCTAAATAGGATTAGGAGAGGCTATGAGGCCCTGCAGAACTGCAGTGGCAAAGCCTGCTCTGGACTTAGAGTAAATAGAAACCTGATCAGAAGAATCATACTCTGTCTCTTGCCTAGGCCTCTTATCAGGCAGGGGATAGGAGCCCCTGATTAAACTAATTAGGTCTTCGGCCATTTTGAGCATCTGTTTTTTAGGCATGGAAGTCTGAATAGGAGAATGCTGTACTTGTTTCTTTGTCTTTAGAGCTGCTTTAGTCTTTGTCTTTGAAGCTGAAGATGGCTTAATATACATAGTTGTGTAGGTCTGAAGACACCCTCAGAAGCCGATGCCTGCTCAGCAGCTCCAGACCCATCTGAGGGAATGATTTCTGAGTGTCCAATACCTTGAGTTTCCCGAGGCCCAGTCAGCTCCACATGGGAGTCGGAAGCGGCCTGTGGCTCTGAAGTAGCGGGTGCCAGGGGCTGTGAAAGCACCTCACTGAGAACCGGCGAACTGGTGACTGGCCTAGCAAAGGCTTCGTTGTCAGTTTTGGATATCAGATGCCTATCCTTTTCCTTGTCCTTGCATTTTTTGTAAACTCCGGTCATTAGCTGGTCCAATGGCATTATATAATTAAATCTTCGGCCAAAGTAATGAAATGCAAAATCGAACCAACGCTTAATAGTGCGTTGGTTAAATCTAGCACAAAACCGACAGCTAGCAACATTGTGATCAGGGCCTAGACAAGGAATACAGTAAGAGTGAAAATCCTTATGAGGTATTTGCTTCCCACAAGAAATACAATTGTTAACTTTTTCTGACATCAGTCTGGAGCAAGAAAAAAGTTTCCACAACGGGGTACTTAGCTTTAATGAAGACTTCGGTTCTGAAATTCGGATTTGAAAATCTCAGAAGTCGGCCGACCAGCACTTGCGAACTGCTTTTGCTTCGGGCACCACATGGCAAGAAAGACTGAAGAAAATGGCATCGGCTGCATCTTTTATACCCTTGGTGCATTGACATCAGGGAAGAGGTGACAGCAACCGGCGCCGGACCTAGACTTTGGAATTCTGGCCGACTGAAGGTAGCCTGCCAGCAGGATAACCGAAGAGTAATGACTGCAACAGTGAATACACTCACTATACAACAGTACTCAGTTGTTGAGATATCAAAGATTACCTGGAAGCTCCTCCTGGAACATGCTTGCTGTCTTGGAAGGTGCTGCTTCCACATCCAGGACATGCTGTACTGCACTCTCCTGGGAGCTGTCTGAATCTCTCTGATTGGCAAGGAACTCTTCACTAGGGGTTAGTGGTGGTTCCCTAGCAGGCCCTCCCACTGTAACCATTTGGTCACAAAATACTTCAGCTGTTCACCTCCTTACAGATGTTATCATGTCAGTGGCCCTATGGCGCATCTGTTCATATGTTCTGCTGTGGCCACACATGGCACTGACATCATGAACAATCTGCTGCTAAATTCACATCCTATGGGCCATATTTCCCCATCCCTTTCCAGGAGAAAAGCACCATGTTGCCAAAACTCATCAACTATGACCTGATTTTCAGCATCAGTGGGGGGGGGGTCTCTGTGCATTGACACGCTTGAGTAAGATACTTGTATGTGTCCTAAACACAACAGGAGTATAATCCACACAAGTATCACATAACTACAAAATAACTGCTTCCAGACATATACAGAAAAGGTATCCAGCCAGTATTACCTGCTGTAGAAACATAAAACAGTCTAGAGATGTGAAATACTGACAACAGGCAGGATGCAAAACAAGGGAAGTAACAAGTTCAACATATCCTTGTTTGTGCCATAACAGTAATTCACCTTTGCACTCCCCCAAAAGAACAATCCATTCCTGTTTGTGCCATAATAGTAACTCATGTTTATGCCATAACAGTAACACATCCTTGTCCCCCCAAAAAGAACAGGCAAATGATCCATTCTGCTAACAAAACCTCTTTGAAATGCTAAACGTGCTATCAAATGATCTGTCCCTGACACATTTGTACATATTTATCACAGAGCATTTAATTTTCATGCATTGTCAATCATCTACACCTCTGAAATGGCTTGACAAACAGCCCCATACCATAAGTACACTTTTAACTAATGCATACACATGTAAAAGCCTTTGCTTTACACTATTCTTAAATACATTCCAGCATATGCAGTATGCAGGTGACAAAATGGGAGCATACCTGCTGAAGTTAGTACTTCCCTGTACAGACATGACCTGAAGAAAAAGTGTTTTTGCAGTCTTCCAAACATATACAACTCTCCTCACCATCAGTATGGCTAGCTACACGTTTGTCTTTTTATAATGGTATAGATTACTAATGGATCACATGTCTTTGTCTGTGTTTTGTAGATGCAAATAACAGCATAAACAGCTGAATTGCATGCTAATCAACCAAGATAACACTGTAGAGCTATTCAACAAGCTATAAAGCGTTCATGTAGACTCCATGCTGTTTTTTCCTGAGGATGTCAAACCTTTTGGAGTACAGACATGGAAAGTCTGCACAGACAGAATGTTACGGGCTGCTGCTGCTTTAATCCATTTGTATGTACTACAGGCAGAAGCCATTGCTACTGCTGCTGCCAATAGGCCTAGGAAAAGAAGGATATGAGTTTGCGGGCCATGATTAGATTATAACAACCTACATGATGTGGAAATTGTAGAGTGCTACAGGGTGGCCAGGGACACACTACAAGAACTCTGCGACCTCTTCTGCACTCAGCTCAGAGCCAGAGCCAACTAAAGGGAACCCATCCCAGTGGAAACGAAGGTATGTGTAGTCATTAGAATATTAGCTACAGATACCTTTCAGAGATCAACAGGGGACATCCAGGGGCTGTCACAGGCATCAGCATCCTGGATCCCCCCACCAATTCCTGGATGCTATACTGCAATATATCAGTCAGCACATATATTTTCCCCATAGTTCTGAGGAGAGGGCCAGAAATATGCAACAGTTCTACTAGGTAGTGCAGTATCCTGCAGCACTGGGTGCCACAGACTGCACTCATGTAGAAATGAAGGCACCACCTGGGGAACAGGGTAGGCTCTACATTAACAGAAAGGGCTAACACTCAGTCAACTGCCAAGTTGTGTGTAATGCAAAGGGACTCATCTTGAACCTGTGTGCTAACAACCCTGGCAGTTACCACAAATCATATATCTGGCACACCTCCCAACTATACCATATGTTTGCTGGGGAGATATCCCACAGGGTCATCTACTGGGCGTGGATATATATATATATATATATATATATATATATATATATATATATATATATATATATATATATATATATATATATATATATATATATATATATATATATATATATATATATATACATTTATAGGGTCTATAGTAGATAAACAAAAGTTTATCTTACCGAACGCTAACATGAGCGAAAATCCCAGAACCCAAAACCGGAATTGTGAGATCGCAGTACAGTGAAGATGGGAATATTTGCCCTTTCCTCACTGTAGTGCGATCTTGGAGTTGGAATATATATGTAGCGGGGGGTGTGGGGGGCACAACCCCCCCCCACAATTGCAGTTTCAAGTCCCGGGATTTTCGATAATGTCATCGTTCAGTAAGATAAACTTTCGTTTATCTAATATAGACCCCATTTATACATATGTGTGTGTGTGTGTGTGTGTGTGTGTGTGTGTGTGTGTGTGTGTATATATATAAATATATATATATATATATATATATATATATATATATATATATATATATATATATATGGGTCTACTTTGAAAGACCGACACGCTACTTCGCCGACACAAAAATCACCGACGCCAGACAACCGACAACACACAAAACCGACAACACAAAACACCGAAGACCATAACACCGACACACCGAACGTAAACAACACATCACACTACATAGCATACCCACTAGCCCTAACCCAAACCCTAACCCTAAGGTCCGACACTATCGCACACTCACCCTACCTGCACCCTAACCCTAACTCACTTAACCCATCCCTAACCCCAAGGTCCGACACTATCGCACACTTCACCTACCTGCACCCTAACCCTAACTCACTTAACCCACCCCTAGCCCAAGGTCCGACACTATCGCACACTTCACCTACCTGCACCCTAACCCTAACTCACTTAACCCACCCCTAGCCCAAGCTCCGACACTATCGCACACTTCACCTAACTGCACCCTAAACCTAACTCACTTAACCCGTCCCTAAACTACAGTCCCTCACTATCACACACTTACCTTACACGAACCCTAACTCCAACACTAACACACACTCACCTTTCCCACAGCCTAACCCGAAATCCCACAATATCGCACACTTACCTCACCGCTCCTAACGCCGTCACTGTCGCACACTTACCGAGTCGCGATCGCACATTACCCTTGTCGGTCTTTCCACTGTCGGCAAATCACCCTGTCGGTAAACTTACCTGTCGGTCGTTTGGTCTTCGTTTTCCGCGTGTCGGGGAATCGTCGGTTCGGTCTTTTAAAGTACACCCATATATATATATATATATATATATATATATATATATATATATAGATATATATACAGCCTTCAGAAATGTACACACACCCATGGAACAATGCCATAATCAGGCACATGCTCACACCAGAGATGCCATAGAGCATGTCTTTGGTCTGCTGAAGTCAACATTCCAGTGCCTAGATACATCTGTGAGAGCCCTGCAGTACAACCCATGGACATGTACAGAAATCTTCACAGTATGTGCCATGCTACATAACATAATCCTGAGAAAACAACTGCAACAGGATCAGCAAATGGAAGGTGCACACATCACATCACCAATGCCAGGGTCACCACAGGCAGATGAGGAGTCAGAGGGGGAACTACCAGCTGCTGTGGGTGTAGGCAGTCATAGGTGTATTCAATATGCCCTTGCATGTTTTAAGCAACAACACATAGCGCACTCACTCACCAGCTGGGGTCCTAAAACCTTTCTCCTACTCACATACATATAGTAACATTGTTGCCAGGCAACTCACACAACCTTTCCCTCCCCATGTATTGGCTGTGTACTGCTTGCATCAGACTGAGTCAGCCCTGTTCTAACACTGTGGCAACTGCTGCATTTACAAGGTAAGTCCTGAAATTGGAGTGTATTGTTTAATAACATTATGGCATATCCTTGTATTTCATCACTTGTTACAGTAAGCAAGTAAAAGGTGGAAGATTTGTACAGTCATTACCATAACATGTGACAGAAGAGACTTACTGGACTTATATGTGTCCACTATTAAGTAGTAGGCCTTAGGCATCAAATATTCACACAGTCATGCCTCTCAAAAGTAGTGATGATCACAGCATGCCCTCAGTTTAGCACCATACATTTGTACTGGAAAATCATTGAAGACAGAATTTAGAAAGGAATGATACACACTGCAGTTTCTGACTTCACAACCCTCACAAGACCAAACAACAGGCAGGATGCAAAACAAAGAAAGTAACAAAGGCAACATATCCTTGTTTGTGCCATAACAGTAACTGACCTTTGCCCCTGCCCAACAGAACAGTTGTACCCTTGTATGTGCCATAACAGTAACTCACCTTTGCCCCCCCCAAAGCACAGTCTATGCTTGTTTGTGCCATCCAACCTGACATTCAGTTGTTGAATTCATATCATATTATTTCCAGTTAATGTCCTCACACAGTTTAAGGACAATTATATAGCATGGCTTATACTGAATGTAACAAGTGCAACCAACTGGAATATAGTTGCCACAGAATCACCAATAAGTGTCCGACCACCTCTGCATTCGTAAAATAGATGTTTATTCCACAATGATAAAAAACTAGCTGTATACACGTTAACAAAATAAACAGTTGAGTGCTTTCACCCACAACATAGTGGGCTTCATCAGAACACTACTGTTACTGTGAGTATGCCTTATATTTGAAAACTGGCACCAAGTTACCGGTTGATGTTAAACTTTTAGCCTTTTAAATTCTTAAAGCATTACCTACATAAACAATAGTACCGAGTCTCTGAACTCGATTTGTCCGATCTAAAAAGGCAGCTCAGTACCAATAAAATATATAAATATATACATCTCCATAGTATATTTCCTTCAAACATATCTAAATAAAATTAAAAACTTGCATTGTTCAACTGCTTTTAAATTGTATACATATAAATGTGAATACAATGTAATAAGAATACAATGTAATAGGATACAGTAAATCGTCCTACCCATTGTACTAAGATGCAAATATTAATTAATATTAATAAAAATACATTGCCTACCTTCATAATAAAATAGTAAAGAAAATGTGAAGAAATAAAATAAAAAAAATATATAAAATGTATATGAAATATGTGTAAAAATGTAAAAATGTATAATACCAAATGTACACATACTAGGCAATGTGTGTCTATAAAATGTTTGCGCATATCTAAGGAATGCGACTAACTAGAAAAATACATACCTATGAAGTAATACTGAGTCCACCTCTTGTGAACTAATGTATATATCTTAGTAATAACAATTGATATATGGTGTTAGTGAAAACTAATATGCTATTATTGATACTGTCAACCTCACAATAGTCATAATATCAAATGTAATTCTTGTAAACATAACATGTTAAATAAATGAACATATAGTGTAAATTGTACCTAAAATATATCTAAAATGTTAGTTCATCTCCAATATGGGCTTGCATGAAATGTGGTCATTCAGCCCCGGTGGTGTTGTCGCATCTAAGTACAACTGCCACCAAACCTCCTTGAAACTTAATAATGTCTTGTGGTCACCCCCTCTAGGGTCCATTTTGATAACATCTAAAATGGCAAATTTAAATTCATGTGTGTTACCCATCTTTTCAATGTGTCTATATAAGGCATTTGTGGGGTCCTTCCTTCTAATATTGTACATATGATCGTATATATGTTTCTTAAAGCATATTTCGGTCTTACCTATATAATAACTTGCACATTTGCTACACTTAGCCAAATAAACAACCATTTTGTATTACAATTTTCATGTATGAATTTAACTATTGGCCTAAAATCCATGGTTAATAATCAATTGTTCTTTTTCCAGTATATACCTACATTGATTGCATGTTCCACATTTTGTAGTGTGTGTTGTTGTTCCCTTAACTCTACCCTTCACACCTACAGGGTGTTGCTCCAAATAACTTTTAATGTTTCGTCCCATTTTAAATACTATTCCTGGTTTGGTACCTGTGATGTCTATCAAAATGGAATTTCCAGACATCAAATACCAATATTTATTTTATATATTGATCACTTTACTAGCTGCTGGACTGTACTGTAATATAAAGGATCTCTTATGTTGAGCCATCTCACTGTCATTGTTGTTCCTGGCCTTGATAACTTTTTGTGCCTGATTATTGACAGTACGAGATCATAATAACGGTTTGAATTTATTTCCCCATTCTTGTATAACATATTGTCCCACGTTTTGCATCATATCCGATGGATACCCCCTCTCTTGGAATAAACCGGTTATAAATTTGATTTCTTCGACCAATTTGTTGTAATCAGAAGTCATATGTACAGCTCGTATACATTGTCCTTTGAATATGTTGTATTTGAGCTTCTCTGGATGACAATTACTGTATTCCAAGTAGTCATTGGAAAAAGTGCTTTTCCGATATATTTTGGATTTCAAATCACCTTCCTGATTGTAGATGTAAATATCAAGATATGCAATTCCGTCATAACTATGAGTGTGTAAATTTAAGAAAATCACTACTATTGTTCAAAAATTGAATGAAGATATCAAATTTGTCCAGACTATCACCCCATAAAATGTATATATTGTCTAAGAATCTTGAATAGTGTTTGATACTCTTGTAATGGGCACTGGGAAATAAGATGGTATCCTCCCAATCTAGCATGACCAGGTTGGCAAATATGGGGGCACAAGCTGCTCCCATAGCTACCTCTCTGGTCTGCCTGAAATGCTCACCCTCAAAGTAAATAAAAATGTTGTCTAACACTATAGACATACATTCTAAGACTAGACATACTTCATCCCAGCTTAAATCAGAATGTTTGGTGGTACTGTTGCAAAAAGCTTCTAATCCTGCCTGTTTGGGAATGCATGAAAAGAGGTCTATGACATCTATGGTGACAAACATCAATCCCTCTTTCCAAGCTTCTGCAGGACACATACTTAAAAACTGCCATGAGTCTTTCACCATATGGGGTATCTTGTGGTAAATACGTTTTAACCACATATCTATAAGTTTACCCATGGTAAATGTTTTTGATTTGCTATCTGAGATGATGGGTCAAAATGGGGGGTCTTGCGTGTTCTTGTGCACTTTTGCTATGCCCACTAAGGTAGTTAATCTGGGATGTTTCACCCTCAGATAGTTATAAATTTCACTAGTTATTCTACCATCGATGTAAAATTCCTCAATGTACGAGTCTATTCTTTGATAAGCAATATTGATTTCGTTAATAGAAATAGGTTCATAGTTGCCTGAAAAATAGAGAATGTCATACATTTTCTTAGTATATTCAAAACTATCATATATGACAACCCCAACCCCCTTTATCCGGTTTCATCACCCTAATGTTAGTGTCCAGTTGTAGTGCTTTTAATGTCCTCTCTTCTTATTCCATCAAATTACTTACAAATTTTGTTTTTCTACACTCATTGTACATTTGGTATATCTCTCTGGTCACTATTTTCTCATATGCATCTACCATAGGGTGGCTGGGTGGGATGTAGATACTATTTTGCTTTATCACTGTATCAAAGATTGTTTTGTTGTTATTAATATTCTCTGAAATTTTTAACCTGTCTTTAAACAATATTGCAAGATTGATCTTTCTGGTAAATTTCTTAACCTCACATAGGCAGTCTACTAGGTCAAAATGTGGGTTGGGTATAAATTTCATACCCTTGGCCAATAAATCAAAATGTGTGTTGTGTATTTGTAGACTGGAGTAGTTGTAAATATTAAAGTTATTGTGTGTATACGTTTTGTCCTTAACTACAATATTGTTGTCTTGCACAATATTGTCAAAAGTATTGTTTCCTACCACTGTTTGTTCTTCCACCATTGTTTCTGTTTGGCTCTTACATATGTGTGGTACTGCTGCTGAAAATTGCTTCTGTATGGTTGTCCTTGTGGGATGTCGTCCCTCCGAAAATGTGATTCATTATTATAATAATGTACACTATCCTGAAAGTTCCCTACTTTCTGTTCCTTACTGTGTGTCTTGTTATCATACTTCCATGTTCCTTTGCCACTATACCAATTGTAAGCCAGACCCTTCTTATAATGTTCCACATCTCTTAAAATCTTTTTTTGTTTCCTTTCACAAATGTTAGAAATCCATCTCTCTGCTGTTTTAAATTGTTTAGTATATAATCTTTCCCATTCCTAAAATAACAAATCATTAATTATTTTTGTATTTAAAATCTCTGGTGGCTGATACACCGCATGCCTCAGAGTACTGGTTAGATAACTGATGAATGACCACGAAACACAGAAAGGTAAGACAGAGCTATGTATTTGCAAACAATAATCATAACAGGTTGCATGATCACTAAGTGCACTGTGTCTAAATATAATAACAGATTCATAGATTAGTAAACTTTCCTTGTGGGACATTTTAAGCCTTACCAATTAACCACTGTGAGAATCAAATCCTACACCTTGTGTCTGTAAGGCAAATATCTTAACCATTATACCAATCTCCATCTGGTGACTTATGGCTTGATATCATCATACATTCTGTTGTAATTGGTTGTGTGATGAATGACCCGTTATTTGCTGCCAAGCTGTTTGTGTGGCAGGCACCCATCCTGTTTTCTGAAGGTGCATTGGAGTGAGACCTGAAATCCAGACCTATGTAGACATATCTCATGTCTACTAACATTTTCTACTGTGTATGTCATAGATTGCTTTTCCTTATTTCAACTATTTCTCCCCTTTTTATTTTTATTTTCTTTTCTTTTATACTAAATAATACAAAAAGCCTGACAGAGAAAACACAATTTGCAAACAAATGAAAAGGATGTTGGATGTTAATGAAACAGAACCTATGAATTGTGCACTGCTTATTTGCATTTCCGACCTTGCCAAACGTACATGTACCACTTTGTAAGTGTAACCTGACTCACCCACCTGTTGATGCAAGCAATCACAGTTGCCATACCATAAACACAAACACTGAGGGAGTGCCTACACAATGTGAACATCCCTACACTGATCCAACTTTTTGGGATTCAGCAATTTGAATGAGTTCAGACCTCATTGCCATCTTCACTATGCTGACAGCCATGAAACTAGATGGTCAGCAAGCTGAATGTTGAACACAGAAGGGAGGGATACATAATTATCAGAGGAAAAAATGAGGCATATAATATCAGTCACAGTCTGTCCTGGGGAAGTCTGCTTCTTTGTACAGACTGAATCATACAAAATAAATCAGATGTGTATGCCATTATCACCACCTACTGAATCCACACCTTGTCTCTTCCTTTACTCATTCATTTGAAGACAATTCAGATTATTTTCTTTCAGCACTATTTTCCCATTCCTGGGCTCATACACATTGGTTTGCTGCAGCCAATCCTCTCTATCTCTCTGTCTCTGTCTCTCTCTCTCTCTCTTTGCTGCAGTTTTTCCTGATGTCTGATTGTACGGGGCCTAGAATAGGATGGTAAGTAAATGTAGTATGAGACCACCAATGAAAACTTCAACATAAATTAGTGAAAAGTTGTACAGAAAAATACAACTAAGTGAGAGGGAGACATAGACACTGACAATATAATGGACAATGGCCCAGATTTACAGAGTGTTAGCAAAATACATACAGCAAAATAGCATGGGTAGCAACTATGCTCAGAGTGGATGCAATTCTAAAACAAAGATTGCATGTCTGTGCAATGGTCAAAATTGTGTGGAGTGCAGTGCATATAAATGAGGAGCTTCATGGAAATGATCTATACAAATGAGTCACACAGATGTAAGAAATTAAGGCACCCCAAATTGAAGAGTGGTTTGAAGATGCATATAAAGGTAGTGTGTGCAGTCACTTATACCTGTTTTGAACATTGGGATCTGTGGTGTACATGACGGGGGCTATGCTAGGAAATGCACTAACAACAGAACAGTACAACATCCTGTTAGCTGCCAGTGGAATCAGTGCACAAAGTATGACGTACTATCAGCTGTCAGTGGAATCAGCTCACACAGTTTAATGTGCTATCAGCTACCAGTGGAATCAGTGAACAGAGTATAACGTGCTATTAGCTGTCAGTGGCATAAAGACACATAGCATAATGTGCTATCAGATGCCAGTGGAATTAGTGCACACAGTACAATGTGCTATCAGCTGTCTGTAGAATCAATGCACACAGTATAATGTGCTATCAGCAAACAGTTGAATCAGTGTACATAGTATAATATGCTATCAGCTGCCACTGGAATCAGCCTGCACAGTATAATGTGCTATCTGCTGCCAGTGGAATCAGTACACACAATGCAATTTGCTTTCAGCTTCCACTGGAATCAGCTCACAGAATATAATGTGCTGTCAGCTGCCACTGGAATCAGTGCACACAGTATAATGTGCTATCTGCTGCCAGTTGAATCAGTACACACAATGCAATTTGCTTTCAGCTTCCAGTGGAATCATCTCACAGAATATAATGTGCTATCAGCTGCCACTGGAATCAGTGCACACAGTATAATGTACTATCAGCTGTCAGTGCAATCAGTGCACACAGTATAATATGCTATCAGCTGCCAGTGGAATCAGCCTGCACAGTGTAATGTGCTATCAGTTGGCAGTTGAATCAGTGCACACAATGCACTGTGCTTTCACCTGCCAGTGGAATCAGCTCATAGAATGTAATGTGCTGTCATCTACCAGGGCAATCAGTGCAGAGAGAATAATGTGCTACCAGCTTCTAGTAGAATCAGTGCAAACAGTATAACATGCTATCAGTTCCCAATGGAATTAGTGGACACAAAGTTGAGTGTCACAGCTATTTACACCAAGAGAGGAGATACAGATACTGATATATCTATCTTAGCTACAATGACTTTCAAATGACCTACAGTGAATGCATTAAGGACTCTTCAAACATCAGCCTTGATAATCCTAAACAAGTTCCTTGATATTATACTACAACATGTGGAGGAGCTTATCCAGTTCACAAGGTACGTGTGGAGAAAACTAACATTGTACAGCCTTATGTGAAATTGCCCCATTTCTCATATGTCCTGGACACCACAGATTATACCCATATGTTATCAAGCCATAACCAGTACACACAATATAAACACAGGAATGGTTGCCTCTTCATGAAATGTAAGGTGGTTTGTAGTGACCAAGGAATTATTTAAAATGTGTTTACGCACTCCTGGGAACTGCACAGCATTTACATAAATGACACACTTTTGTCCTGCACAGGGACTTTCTTGCAGGATCATCTGATTGGTAGGACTGCACACCTACACTCACTCACCCGCCATCCCCCAACCCCATGCACTCACAAACACACACACACACACACACACACACACACACACACACACACACACACACACACACACACACACACACACACACACACACACACTCCAGGGAGACAGTTGTATACACAGGGGTACTATGCATGCTTGGAACAAGCTATATATATATATATATATATATATATATATATATATATATATATATATATATTTTTTTTTTTGTTTTTTTGTTTTTTTGTTTTGCTGTGAGTTGCAAGTGATGCCAGATATGCCCAAGTGTTGTGGTTGATGACCTCAATATTTAACCTTCAGACCATGCAGGAAATATCCTATAGTATAGACCACACTGACATATGAAACAAAGAACAGCACATATTTCAACTATTGAAGGGACATTTCTGATGTTCAGACACCTCTGGAAGGGCACTGTAATATAGCTGGGACATAAGTAGCAAGATATCTGTTTTCTATTCTGTGTTGTACAGTGCAGTATTGTGTATACAAATGATGCAGATGAATAACATGGCAGGATATACCATACAAGTCACAGCAGAAGGGCATGACAGAGATTCAGTGCAGACCATGTCTGGTCCAAAATTCTGGGCCATGACACAGACAACACAAAATGAAATGATGCCTGAATATCACATACAAGCTATACAAGGCAATACATGGACAGGCCACACCAAGCATCAGACATCACCATACCTGCACAGGTTAAAGGGTGATGAAAGCACAGACATTGTCACTTAATCCAGTGGGGGAGGGACACAGTGACAAGTGACTGGAACATTAAATGTGGGACAAAATCATGAGAGGTGAGCACTGTAAACATGTAGTCGATGAGAATGAGCAGAGGCAGGGATCATATCCTTCAGTCATAGTTTTTGACCTGCCACAGTGCATAGGATCATAGGATCATAGGAGGTTACTAGGCTAATGGTCGTGGGGCCCTTACAAGCTTAGCCAAGTTCAACCCATGTTCCCCAGGCTGTCTGGTTCAAACAGGCACTAACATTAGCACCTATGGCCCCTGTCCAAGAGGGACATTAGTGGAACCCCTGGGTTGAATTTCTGGTTACCCATTCAATCATCCAAATTGCTCTTAAATTATCCCAACAAGGGGCTTTATTTAACATGAATAGGAAGCTTGTTCCAAAGGTGGGGCAACCTCTCTTAGACAAATCTGTCTAGTAAAGTTTTGTTGATGTCACATACCAGGTTGAGGTACTTTGAGTAAGTGAACCTGTGTACAGCATCTCCATTAAAGCTGGGTCAGAGATTCTCGATATGCAAAACATAGGTCACGTCTGAGCAGTCTATATGATACAGAGTGAAGTGACAATGATTTCAGTCTGTCTGTGTAAGACAAATCTTTTAGACCCTAAATTTTCTTTGTAAGGAACCTTCATGGTCTCCCCAGTTGCTGTAGGTGTTCAGAAAGAAACATACCAAATGAAGCATTGTACTCCATTATTGGCCTGATGAAGGAAGAGTACAGGGGGGTTATAACCTCTTTTTTTTCTGGAGACAATGCCCATACTTATGAGATGAGCACTATAAAATGCCCTTTCTACCACTGTGGATCTATTGCTACTGATGTGGTAGTTTGCAGGAACATCACCCTTGCCAAAGGGGGTGATAATGCATTTTTTTGTATTAAGTTTAAGACCACAACTTTGGCACCATTCATTAGTCTGTGTAAGACCTACTTGCAGGATGTTGACATCACCAGGGGTTTCAATGATCGCTCCCAGTTTGCAGTCATCAGCAAACTTTGTCAGGCGTAGTCCTTTAGTTTTAGCCTGTACTTCAGAGAATAAATTCCGAACAGTAGGGGTCACAGAACCGATCCCTGTGGAACGCCACTGGTTACAGGTCTGCTGGAGGAGGTGGATTCTCCTATTTTGACCACATGAGTTCTGTCAGTGACCCAGTTTGCAACCCACCCGACAATATATGGGTTGGTACAAAGCTAGGGTTTTGGTGACTGTCTCAAAGAAGTCCACCAAGTTTAACAGTCACAATCTCTCCTTGACAAAGCCAAACTGGGTGGGGTGAAGCATTTGGAGATGTCCTATATCTTTGTTAATAAGGTCCATGATGATTTGTTTCATGGCCTTGTAGATAAGGCTGATCAGACTAATGGGTCTATAGCTCTCGGGGTCCGTGGATGCCCCCCCCCCCTTGTGCAAAGGGATGATGGTAGCTGTTTTCCATTCTGCAGGAGTGAAGCTTGTGCTTAGGCTGTGATTGAAAAGCATTCCCAGTGGTGATACTAATTCCTGTTTTAACCCATGTAGAACACAGTCCTAGATGTTGTCTGGTGGGTGTCAGGTGATAGGGATGCTTTGGGGTATGTGTGGTGGGGACAGGGCAGTGAAGTTTTTACTGGACCTGTCAGCCAGCAGGTTTGCTATATCCACAGGTTCTGTAAATGTAATACCGTTGACTGAGTTCAGTACACATCTGGGCTTTACCTTTGAGGTTACAGATGTAACTAAAGAATGCTTTGTGGTTATCCTTAGAGAAACTAATTTGGGTTTGTAGTTAGCTTTGGAGGACTTCACTAGGAGTCTTGCTTGCTTGTTTAAGTTGAGAAGGGAGTGTTTCCAGTTTTGAGACCATTCCTCCCTACTTTTAAACATCAATTTCTTTCTCCTACTGTATAGCCTATTAATGGCAGTTGTCCACTAGGCAGGTTTGTTTTTCCTTGAAGATCTTGCATCATTTTTTTCAGGTACGGCAGAGTCTATACTATTGTACAGGTGCTCGTATAAATCATTGGTGTATAACTCAGTACAGGAATTTGTTCCATCAGTAGGGGAGGGGTTATGAAGCTATTTGTGCTGTCACATAAGAGGTTGTAATTGGCCTTGCGGACATTTTTTAGTTTAGTTGTTGCTATGGGGGGGGGGGCTGTCTTGTGTTTTAATTACTTCTAGTGAGACTGACTGTGGTCAGATCTCACCAAGAGTGGCCACACACTGAGGGTGGTGCAGCAGCTCCCTTTGTTGGTGATCACCAGATCCAGGATGTTTGAGCCTCTTGTGGGTGTGTCAACCAGCTGGTCCAGGGTGATACGAGTTAATGAAGTCCAGGAACCTTTGGGCAAATGAGATAGAACACGTATAATTTATCCAGTCAATGGATGGGTAATTAAAGTCACCCAAAACCAGAGCGTTTGGTTGTATGTTGAGTGACTCAAGTAGATCCAAGCAGGCTGAGTGGATGTCCTGATTCATGGAGGCATGGAGGGGGTCGTATAGCTGGCAATGACCTGAAGTAGGGTCTTACCTATAGTCAATTGCACCTGAAATAATTTAAGGGAATCATGCTATTTAACCAGTCTAGAGGTATATTTATACATAATGAATATTGATACACCACCTCCTTTACTTCTCACACCTTCAGTTTGTGGCCTGAATGTTTGTGGAAGGGAATGCAATGTGGTATAGCTGTGGTGCTCTCCACAGCCTTAAACCAGGTCTCAGTAACTGCACAAATGTCGGCATTTCCAAGGTGAGGACTGCTTTCAATTAGTGCAGTTTCTGGTTTAGACTCCTAGTGTTTAGCAGCATAACCTTGAGGTTGTTTTTAGAGGGTATTTTTGTCAGGAATTTTGTTCTTGTGATATTTCCTTAAAAAAGGCACGATGGAGTGGCAAGGACCTTAACGAGTAACTGAAATCCCAGGGGTGACAAACGAAGAACATCTCTGGCAAAGCATCAAGGTCTATCGACCATCTCATCCGAGGCTGACAGATACTAGATCCACTTTGAATGACACCAGAAACTAAGCCAGTTGTTGAAGTCAATAATTTTTTGTTTGTTTTGAAGTATCATCCTAGGCGAAGGTAAAACGCTGCCAAAGGCTAGCAATGTACCTGCCTGAGACACATAATCAGAGAGCTCAGTCAAGTCTCTCTTCATATAGTCCAATGAGGTACATCTCAAGTCATTCACACTAACATGGACTATGACAAATTCATAACAGTGGCTGTTGTTGAGAGACTTGAGTGTGTATGTGATGTGGTGGATCCTGGCACTTTACATTCAGCTGACTGTATCTTTTTCCTTAACCAACCTGGTGAGAGGGACATATATGTGTCTCAAGATGTCTGTTTTTGTGTTATGCCTTAGGGGTTTGACTGGGGAGACACCGGTGTGTGATCTATTATGTGTACTATGTTCTGCAGAAGATGTATTATGTGAATCATACTTGTGTTTGTGTTTGGAAGTTCTCTGATGTTTAAGTAAGTTTCTGGTAAGGACCTCTGCATATTTAGGTTTATGTGTTGTTGGTTTGGTACGTGTATTCTGAAAACCTGCTTAGTATCAGATTAACTGACCGGTGAGCAACATAACCTGGATTCTAGGTTCTTGATATAGATGCATCTCTCACATAATGAATTTGGGTGAACTAGAAGTGGGTTGTCAGTGTACATGAGACAGTTGCTACATTGTCTCAGGATGCCAATGTTGACCAGGCTGGCTGGAGAAGCTATGGGAAATTGTCTGTCCATAATGCTAGGTAAGTTGATGTGGTCAGAAAACAGGGAGAGGACAGGAAGGACTGTGTAAAGTAGAGTACAGGAGAAGTGGACAAAAAATATGAAGGGCTAGTGGGAAGGATCTGTGTTGGTACCTCGAGCCACTGCTGGTGTCCACTGCATTTGCTTGTAATGTCAGGTTTAGATCCAATCCACGGCAGGAAATTGGTAAAACTATGCAACTAAGTATATGCACCCTGAGGAGGTATCCTATATGCTGAGCCAGAGTAGTGATGTCTTGCACAATACTGACACAACTAGGGGTAGCAGACTGTTTGCTCAGAGGTGAAAAAATACCATCTGAATAACAGTCTATGTTACAAATATGTGATGGCCTGTGCCTCACTACCTCACATCCAATATCTCCCATGGCTACAGAATGCATGGCCTATTCTGGCAGACCAGATTTTGGTTGTAGTGTTCCTCACTGATTCACCAGTACAGGCAATATTTGGTACCAGTGACCTCAAAGGCATTGTCATTACCTATACACTGTTAAACACTATGCGGTTGGTGCATAAATATATATATATTTTTAATATTATTGACTTATTTAGTCCCACTAGGCTAGTCGCCGCTTTTCAGGGGAGAGCTGAGGTGATATATATATATATATATATATATATATATATATATATATATATATATATATATATATATATATATATATGGGTCTACTGTATATAATCAAAAACTCACTTTTTCGAAAATAAACAGCAGACCCACAATTACACAAAAGTGCACTTAAGCAAAAATGCACTTCCGCAAACATCGGTTCAATGAACCGATAAAAAACAGTGAAACATTGTTTTTGCAGGGGGCAAGCCCCCCTGCACCCCCCAATCCCCTACTTAAATATACCAACTCTGAGATCGCACTACAGTGGGGAAACACGTAAATCTCCTTTCCCCACTGTAGTGCGCTTCGGCACCTGTGTTCCTTAATGGTTCGTTGAACCGTTCTTCACGGAAGTGCACTTTTGTTTAAGTGCACTTTCTCGTAACCGAGAATCCACTGTTCGTTTTTGAACAAGTGGATTTTCAGTCTTTTTCAGTAGACCCATATATATATATATATATATATATATATATTACTAGGAAAAATTTGGCCAGGGCATCAGAAAACATCTACTACTCATTTTGATAGGTGCCAATGGATCTTTTACATCCAATTGAACTATCATCAATTCAATCAGATGGGACCTTGGTTAAATGTTTCATCTGAACAACAACACACATAGGAGTGCAGCATCCCCTTGTGCTTCACTCCAGTGTCAGCAATCGGACTTCCCGGTGTGGGAATAGAACCGCCTGCCTTCTGCGTAAAAGGAAAGTGTGCTACTCATTGCTTCACTGACATTGCATACCCTCTAACAGACAATGTCTTCTACTCAACACCTCCACAATGTTGTGCACTGCAGATGTTTCTGCCGTTATAGTTGACCTGCTCACCTGCTGGTTGATTCTAAGTATCAAGCTCATATAAGGGACTGTTCAGGAATCATGGTGACATCACACCCCCTGCTCCTCTATCCTGTGGAGAGTGTGCCCACCTCAGAGACGGTGAACATGTCTGTTACTGTGCAGGCTGGGAATACAGGAAGAACCCATCAGAGACTGTTAGGGACAGGAGGTCTGCCATGCTCCAGTAAGGCATCTGTCCTGGTGGTTGTGGGTGACTCCTTCACTTCTTCCATTGCAGAAGACAGTGACACTGTGTCAACAGACTGTGCCCCTTGCATACTGCCATCAACAGCAACAGCCACAGGTGCCCTACTAGCATCAGCCCTATATTGTCCTGTTCTGCTGAACCCTGCACAACTATGATAATATATGGCACCATTTTAAATCTACACATATACAACTTTAAATCTCTCAGTGGCATACATATTGGTTCACTAGGAAACAGTCCTATACAATACATTGCAGTATGTACCTTGCTGCATAGTATGTCATACTTGAAGACCAGAAGTACCTGAAAGGGTACATATGCAAGTGATTGTCTATCAATCCCTCTCTTCAGTCATACAGTGATGTTTGCTACAGTCTGCTATAATGAGAATTATTAACCTGGTGTTCTCCTACAGGCACATGGGTGGCTGGTGCCAGGGCTGCTTCCACATCTACACCACCCATAGATATGAGGTAGCAATCCCCCTACCTAGCAAGTTACATAAAAGATTCCTCAAACTCTGTTAGCTGTTTCTGTGCTAATGCTCTTCCCCCATACATGATGGACATGTGTGCTGTGATAAATGCTATATGATATATGATGCTTTTCAGCAATCCATAATATACTACACATAATATATCATATATGATCCCTTTTACTTTGCATGGAGTATCTTATTGGCAGGTCTCCATCATACCTGTTGTAGGGAACTGCTATGTCTACATAGAACATCCACATTTTGCAACAGTCATATCTATCATGTCTGGTCTCATTATTACTCATCTGCAGTACCTTTGTCCAGAAGGTACATGCCGTATGTGTGCAGGGCATAAAGTAGGAGTTCATTCCCTTGGAGTTCCTTTGCTCAGGCTACACCCACTATCCCTCTACCTACTACATTTGTAATTAGATAAGTGGTGCTTTGCACTGAGAACTTCTTTATTATTAATGCTGAATAAGCATATAGTACTTGTCTATGAACCCCAGCCAATGCATGTGTGTGTGTGTGTGTGTGTGTGTGTGTGTGTGTGTGTGTGTGTGTGTGTGTGTGTGTCTGTTGAAATGTACCCGTAGACAGATAAAGTATGCAACTATGTGTCTCTGTATAAAAATGTTCAAGCAAGCGCACGTGTGTGTGTGTGTGTGTGTATGTGTGTGTGTGTGTGTGTGTGTGTGTGTGTGTGTGTGTGTGTGTGTGTGTGTGTGTGTGTTAGGGTTACCAGCTATCCATCTTTGCAAGGGGCAGTCCCTCTTTAGGCAGTTGTGTCCTGTGAAACTAACTAAACAATGACAAATGTCCTGAGATTTTATGACAAAGAAATATTTCATAAGGTTTTACTAATATTTGCATAAAACAGTTATTTTGCATATGAAATGCCTAAATGCTATATAAAATAGCTTAAGCAACTCAAATGCTACAACAAGCTTTTATTTTGCCAAAAAAGTGAAGCTCTGTCCTTTCCACTGGCCATGGGTATGTTTTGACATGCAAAATCTAATTTTTCTACAAAAAATTTCCCAATTTGAGCATGTGAAAAAGAAGTAACCCTAGTGTGCATGTGTGTGTGTGTGTGTGTGTGTGTGTGTGTGTGTGTGTGTGTGTGTGTGTGTAGTTATGCATCTGTGTGGGTCTGTGTGTGTACTTCTCTGTAACCTTTAATTTCAAATTTACACTGAACCTAAAGCAGTGACAAAAATGCTACCTCAAAACAGTGCAGGACTGTATGGTAAGGTAAGTCAAGACATCTCTGTTTAAACATTCTTTGCAACTCTCTAAATATCATTTTACCTTGAACATTAGGGTAAGCCATCATCAGCAGTAATGCCCATCGCATAGTGTTTGCTGTGGTGTCTGTAGCACCTATAAACAAATCCTCCATTAGCATAAGAAGATTTTCTTCATCAAAGGAGGAACCATCATTGTTTCTCTGTAGGAACCCAGAACATAACATTGAGTTAGTTAATTACTCATAAAGGTACAAATGTTTCATAATTTTTATGAACAGAGATTTAGACTACTTTGTTACAAAACTTTCATACTTTTCACCTACTGAGTGCCAGGATATGGTTTGTCTCCACACTGCAACCATGCATTGGCTTAAATTGATAATCAAAGAATGAAAAAAAAATGAAAGAGTAGAGACACATTTGAGAATGATAATAATTATTACTGGAGTACATGATGATATAATCAAAATAATATTATTTGCCTTCTGTTTAGCTGGATTATGCTACTATAATTTTTATTTATTAGAAACGTGTCATATGTAAGCATTTTGTATTGTCAGCCCATGCAGAAGTGTTGTCTGAAAGCAATAACATCTGGTACTAAAGTAATTTTCATTATAGAGTACATCTCTTTAAATGCAGAAAATAATAATGCTAGCCTCATAAAATTAATATTCATATAGATTTTAATGTGACATCATTACAGAATATATTTTACAGATGCATCTCTTACTTTGTTAATTTCGTCTAAATAACAGTCTATGAAGTCTCTCTCTTTTCCTGGTATCAGAGTATTTTTGTGTTCCTGTATTATCGTCTTCAGAAAACCTTGGAGCTCCTGAATATTTCTGAAAAGTTTTTGAAAAGGAAGTGGAAGGCATCTTACAATGGGTACTGCATTATAAAGCTGTTAAAAAATAAAAAAGAGAGCGAGAGAGAGAGAGATTGTGATGTCTAGAAAAACAAAAGAAAATACTATGATTTAGCAAAATTAGATAAAACTGCTGAGTCAACAGGGACACAATGACTTAATTTAACGCTCCAATAAGTAGTTATGTGGGACTGATTCAACAGTTTAGTGGTAGACTTCCATTTCATTACTTATCCTTCCAAATTTCATTTCTCACCTTCTCCTTGGGCAATGATAACAAATATTGCATTATCAGTTGTATTTAATTCTAAATCTCACATTTTTAAAAAGTTTGACACTTACCTGTAACTACGTCTACAGCCCAGTGATTCTTAAGTGAGTCGTTTCCATCCCCCAGATTTAATAAACTCCATGTAGAAATAGTGTAAGGCCTACACGGAGTGAACAGTGGCTGTGTCTGCAGCTCCCCCTTGGCAGCACGCCTTGCATATTAATGAAGGTGGGCTACTGAGGGGGAGCCGTGTAACACGGTAAGTGAATCAGTGTAGGGAGTGTGCTACAGTGCTCAGAGAAGAGTAACACAGCCCCTGCACTGTCAAAGTGCTGGATGGCACTGAAATATAAATGTAAATGTCATTCCCACCCCACCCTCTTATTTTTTTTTTTTTTTTTTTTTTTTTTTTTTTTTTTTTTTTATAATTTAGCAATGAACATGTGCCAGACATCTAAAAATAGAAACCGGATGTTTTTAATTTTACTGGAAAAGGTCATGTTTAAGCATAGCTGAGTAGTTATGCGTGGCACAGCACATTGCTCTACAGTGCTTAAACATAACTGAAAGCTATATAGAAATGTGTAGCTGGAATCTTCACATTCACATTAGCTGAATGGTTAAGAGTCATGGCCTTGTGTATAGTAGCTGCATGCTTCAAATACACAGACAGGCCATTCAGTTTTTACATATGATAGCATTAATTTATAAATTTTTTATCAACATAGTTATTAATAGTTGTTAACCGGGTTATTCTAGCTGGTCCAGAAGCCCATTTTCAGTGGAGATACGAGGAGAAAAGCTCCAGTTACACACAAGTGTCCAATAAATTACAGTCACACCCCAAGATAATGTAATTAAAATAGGTATGGTCATGTAAAGTAAAATAAATACACATAATAATAATAATAAAGCATCATTAATCAGCAATTAATGTCAATATATTTTTATTTATTATTTAAAAGTCTAGTTTTCCCTTAGCTAAGCTCTGCAAAGCACTGCTAAGCTAATGCAAGCAATGCTTAAACAGGATCTGTTTTAGCAGTACTTAGCAATGCACAGCTCTATTTAGCTGGTTTGGGTACTGCTAAGCAGTCCCAGTTTAAGCAGTCCTCAGCTCAGTTAAGCTGGTTTGTGCACCGCTAAGCATTGCCAGTTTAAGCACTGCTCGGCTAAGCTTAGCAGGTTTGTGGGGTGCTAAGCTTTACTTAGTTTTTTTTAAAAATGGTCCAATGGCAGTAAAGGGCACAAAAACAGCCTTAATTAAGTTGAACATTTGGGAATACAGCCAGAACCTGTTAGAGTTTGACCCATGCAGGAACTATGGCAGGTACTGGAGAGGGTGTGCGCTTTCGGGCATAGCCCTCTGGCATTTTGGAGTCCAGGGCCATGGTTAGGCTCCTTGTGAAAGACTATGACATCTAGTTGCTGCAGGACCAGTACCAGCGGTCCAAATACAAATCAGAGGCCTGGGACCAACTTGCACATGACCTCACCACTGTAACTGGCATCCCCCACACTGCTGAGCAGGTGCATCACCACTACAATGACCTGAAGCATAGGAAGGGAGGTTTCTTGGCTGAATGGATCCAAGATGCTCAGGACCATAATGCCCCAGAAGTTTGTAAGTATAGGTACCACTGAATTACCAAATTCAGGTATGAATATCTGATATATCTGATAGACAGGTACACATAATGGTGTGCCCCCCCCCCACAGCTGCAGATGTGAGGGCTTCCAACCTGGAGACCCATGCAGGGTGCCTGGCCAGGATGTGCCAAGAGTGTGGTGAATACAGATATATCTTGCAATGGTTTCACTTCATAATCTCGAAATACTGAAATCTTGAATTTCAGTATTTGAAAAATATGAAGCCAAACCATTCACAATCCCGAAACCCACAATCACGACTCTCACAATCACGAACATACATACACCATACACTACACAACACACACACCATTCTACCTACACCACACAAACCACACAACCTACACTACATGTAAGCAGGGGGGCAAGGCCCCCTTGCACCTCCCATGTGAGGGGATGTGCACCCCACACTCCCCCTACTAATATAGGCCAACTCCAAGATCGCACATAACAAAATAAAAAAAAAAATCACACCATGGCATTCTACAGTCGCTCACACACACACACGCACACACACACACACACACACACACACACACACACACACACACACACACACACACACACACACACACACACACACAGACACACACACACACACACACACACACACACACAGACACACACACACACACACACACACACACACACACACACACACACACACACACACACACACACACACACAAATTCACATCACACATACACAAACACCAACAAATCCAACACCCACACTCATACTTACAGCTCCCTAACCTTACCCACACATACAACGTACAAAAACACACACATACACTCACTCACCTTTGATTCCAGACACCATCTCAGCCAAACACTTCACGGACCGTACCGGAAATGCATAAGCACAGATTTGAGATATTCTAATTCGTGCTTATGCACTTTTGGCATTCTGAATTTTCTCCTTTATGGTCTCAGAATACTGAAATTCAGGATTTCAGTATTTTGAGATTATGAAGGGGAACCCTTGCAATATATAATAATCTAATTAAGAAAAAGTACAGTACTGACTGCCACTAGTTATATTCTGTTGTGATTGTCTGCAAAGAATATGTTCATAGAACTGGACTGATATAAGTGAGTATTGTCAGGTCCAGTTCAATATAGATGAAAGCATGAAATACACTAATGTTAAGGAAAGAAGGTTAATACTGCATTAATAATGTTTGGGAATAACATGTGTATAATGTATTAATAATACATGTTCTGGTAATAAAGTACACTGGCATTCAAAATGTGAAAGGAATAAGTTAACTGCATTCCTAATCTACAGGAACTATAGCACAACTGCAGTTAGAATTGTGAAGGAAATAAAGTTAGTACTGCATAGATTGTGAAATAGCTGTCTTTCAACACATGCATTATTTAAAGTATAGAACAATAAAGATTGTCAGATGTATACCAATCACTGTGTCATGTCACCCTAAATAAAGCTGTGTTCTGCCAATTGTGTGTATTCTGGGCTGTTGTTCAAGAAATTGAATATTACACGTGCTGGGAAGTAAACACAATTATAATACTATGAAATGACTGAAGGTTGGCCGATAAAGATCTATTTTGCTAAAGTGTAGATGTGGAGCTCTACTACAAGATGTAATGCAATATGATATTTGTTCTGCACTAAGAACTGAACCTAGAGTACTACTGTCTAAGGTATTATAGTGTGTTTCTCCCAGGAGTGTCTTGTGTTAACCTTTGCATTTCAGCTGTATGCATTCCTGAACATAGTCATGCTGATACAGGTAAGTATGAAAATGTAATATCTGTAGACTGCAAATATACCATCTGCAACTGTATATGAGTCAGGTAGGCAACCAAGCACCCCGATACGGTCCGCACACATCACAGATATTCCCATCCACTAGGGGTTAAATGTGTACACCTGCATTCCAAGTATTAATACACAGTTCACCTACTATCTCTGTCATGCATGAATCTCATGCATGTGTGTTCAAGTGTCACTGCAGTCTTGTGACACTCTACCTATATTACCAGGTCAGAATTTGTTACCAGGTGAGATCTAGGTAAATATCAGTCACTCAACACACAACAGTGGCTCAGTAGCTTGGTTTGATAAACAATAAGTATGTTATTCATTATGCCACCCGCAAACTGGGATTCGAATCCAGAGACAATGCTACTATATATTTATAGAAACATTGAAGTACTACTGAATATGTATAGAAAGAGTTATGTATTGTTAACAGATGTTCTCCCCACAGGAATTACAGGTAAATAAATGTCTGTAGTAGCTCTTTGAATGACATACTAATTCACGTGTCCAGATGTACTAGTGTGTAAACAGCATTGCTCAGCAAGTTGATAAGACTGCATTAAATAAAACATCCACAAGTACACTATTATACCAAGTTAATAAGACAAATAAAACTGTTTACTGTTGTTACGGCTGTATGCCTGGCACATCTGTGAATGTCTGGTGATAATCTAACACCAAGCCTGACAATGACAACAGGATAAGTGCAAACTCTCTGTACTGTGCATGATACATGACTCTCAAGTGTCACGCTGTCACAGATAGTGATCATTGTTGCCAAAAACGTTGGACACAGATATAAACTCCAGTTGAAGTATGCCAGTAGCATGCTCACACAACATCAGTGCACAGTACACCTTGGTAGTCATATATGTTCCCCTGACATATAGTAGTCCCATGTAGTTTTGTACCTGTAGGTGTTACAGCTTGGCCCACACTATCCCATGTGGATAGCTTGAGAGGCATGTAAGTGCTACAGAAGCAATAGGGCACTTGTAGACATAAACTAAGGGCAGACCTGTAGAGTATTGAGCAGTACTGTTGTGAAAAATGTAGCCTATACTGTTGTTAATGGAATGTTTTTCTCTCCCCACACCCCTTATCTGCATCACAAATTATTATAGTTATACTACGGGTATGGTTTCATTTTCACATATGTTGTTCTCAAAACCTAATGTTGGGCCTTGTGTTGTATTATTTTGTTTATATATTACTTTGGCTGCATACTAACATACTGTACCTTGTTGAAATACCAGTGTTGTTGGCCTTTTGCCATAACTGTTACTGGCATGCTATTACAATACTGACTGTTATTCCATTTATGCCTGTGTTCTGTATGTTATGCAATTTAATTGTTCTGGATTAATTGGTACACCCATGTATGCTGTTATAACTAATGTTTAAATGTTCTATTTATGACTAACCTGTACACATTGAAAAAGCTCAACACCATAGCATGATTGGGTAGGTTGGTTCCATGGAATCCGCCTACCCTACCTCATCTGGCCATGGCACCAGGTCCCAGCACGTCTGGGATCCACCCTGGAGCTGCCCCTCCTCTTGCCTTCTCATCTGGTCCTTCACGTTATATTCTTTATTTTGTTTTTTGGAACATTCAGTTGCTGCCTGATTTTTACCTACTTCTGGTTTGATTTCTATTCCTGCTTGATGCCAATATGCTTCTGCTAAATTAAGCAGAGAAATCATCTTAGATTTATTCTCCTCATGTTTCAAAACTTTCACTACATTTGGGTCTTGTGAGGTCAGCAGATATGTGTGGAGTCACACAACTGCAGATCTATACATGTAATCAGTTTCAAGTAGGCCCATACCTCCTTCAGTACGGGGAATATATAATTTTGGTATGCACTGATTTTTATAAATCATTTGATGAGCATGAAGCATCCTTCTTGTTTTCCTATCCAATCTATTCAACACATTTGGGGCCAGTCAATCACTCCAAAACTGTAAGTTAGGACAAGAAGAGCAAACTTGGATTTTGTTCCTAGATATCAATGCTGTTTTCAGAATTAATTTACGTATTCTAAAATATTTCTTACTAAGTTTTATTCACATTTGTTCGTGTTTTATTGTTGATCCTTCATCAACTCCCAAATATTTATACACTCCCTCTTGCTCAAGTTTTTTAATATCACATTCTTGTCACAAATTGATGTTTTCCTGGTGCTACAGTTTTCCTGCTTTAAAGGCTGCTTTTGCACACTTATCAAGACCAAATGACATTCTTATATCATCTGAAAACGTTTTGACAACCTGCAGCTGTGCTTTCAGTTCCTCATCTGATGAGCTATACAGTTTTAAATCATCGACAAAGAGAAGATAAGAAGTCTTTACACTTTGTTGTTTTTTTAGGAGCCAAATTGTAGCCATGGCCTAAGCTGTTAAGTAAACAGCTTAATGGGTTAATGGCAAGGCAGAATAGCAGCAGTGACAGAGAGTCACCCTGGAATATCCCCCTTTGAATTTTTATCCCTGGGATAACAATCTGTCCTTTATCATGGCTTAATTGCAAAGTGGTTTGCCACTGTTTCATGGTCACTGTAATGTAGTCAATCAGTGTAGGATGTATCTTATTCATTTTTAAGCATTCTTTTATCCATGAATGTGGGATACTATCAAATGCTTTTTTATAGTCAATCCATGCAATACTTAAATTCTTCCCCTTTTTACAGTTCTCCAGTATGACTTTAGCACTCAGCTCTGGAGAATGCCTGGTGTTTCTATAAATATATCATGCATTCCACTGATGTCACATCAGTAAAAAATATTCACCCCTCCCAAGTATTGAGCCCAGGATCATGTCACCTACAGTACAGTGCATTAGCCCACTAGACCATTCATCCCTGGAAATGAACTGGTGTTTCTGTAAACATATCATGAATTTCAATGATGCATATCAGCAAGAATAAGCACACCTGCCAAGTACTAAACTCAACACCCTTCAACTATAGCGTAATGCATTAGCCCACTAGGCCACTCAGCTGTGATGAAAAGCATATCCTGATTGCCAGTGACACACTACTTCTACATATAATGGGATAAATTAGTGTACTTGGGCCTGTGATGCAGACACCAAACCAGTACACAGCCAAATACATGTTGATGAATGTACATGAGACCTACGATATCAGGTAGAGATGACAACTGCACAGACTGTTGCAGAATGCCCACAATTATGCCACTACTTAATGGCATGGTTGTCATAAAACCTATTCTGTGTGGTGAAGTACAGGCAAGTCAGTGCAGATTGAGATTACAAAATCATGACAGACAGGTCAGGGTCACATATCATACCCATCTGAACATACATGCAAATCCTGTGTAACACACTGTATGCATGCACATATGTCTTGCAACTACACCTGCCATAATAATGACTCAATAGTTCTATTTGTTACATTCCCAGCATGTGTGACATCTGGACACCCACAGTCCTTTCCCACAGTCCAGTCTGTTGCATGAGAACTACATGGTTGTCAATAGAACATAGAAATAACTGAGCCCTGCAATGTCCAGCAGAACTGGTTGCTGCTACCGCAGTCACTGCCACCCACAGTAGCACTTCAAACGCCTATGGGGTGGGACACATGTCACATATATGAATACGTGTCCTAAATGTCACCTACCTCTATCTGGATGGCACTATTACTTAACATATGCACCAGAGGCACATGCCTCACCTGGACTGTTAAGGGTACCCTCATCCTGGCTGTGCTGTGACAACAGAACTGACACTGCCCCCTCACTGACATATACACCTTGCTGTCCCCCAGTGTGTTCAGAATCCCAGTATGACTCCTGGCCAGAATGCAGCAGCTGCAGCCTGCTACACATGCAGCAGTATGTTCAGCTACCTGCTACAGACCTATCATACCTCCCAAACACCTAGAAGAGGGCATCCACACAACACCCATACATAAATGGTTGGGTGAAATGGTCAGGTAACAGGGACGTGTCACAGTCTCCCCTAACAAACATACATTCCCTGGATAGACCAGCGTCAACTGCAGGAGCATGCACATTCAGATAAATATTATGTATGATACTCACACCTGCCTGATTCCTTACCGACCCCAGCACACATTGTTAAGCAGAAAACTGCCACAGAATCAGAAAGTCTGTTAACAATGGGAAAAAATAGCATGCAAAACTGTGGACATACCACATCAATCCAAACAGTGCACAGTATTTCTACCTACCCTCTGTGATGCTGTACCTCCCACACCTCGGTAATGTCCTCCTCACAGGCAGGAAAAGGGCCTAGGGCTACATGAAGGCCTTAATTATAGCACAGTGTTGCCACGCCATTGGTTAATGAAAATGCAACCTAGCTGTTTGGATGCTATTAGCAGGTGTGAGTCACAGACTGGTGCACAGGCAATCACCTGTTCATGAGAATTACTTACAAAAAACAAGCTGTTGCCTATGGTAAACAGGTCTGTGACTTTCTTCATGAAGACACACTGCCCCTTCCTAGGAAAACTACCACTGGATTTCTGCTCACAAAGGAGTACAGCACTATACCAGGTATGTCATTGAATTCCCCATGTAATGGAATGCAGATGGGGGATGCAGTCATGGGAAATAGGAATTTCAACAGCAGGTCTCAGCAAATCTTGAAATGACATGTTGCTGTTAGTCAGCTATCAAGCACCTGCAGTCTTCCCTTTTGGCTCTGTCTGCAGTGATGTAGATCAAAGCTCTGGCCCCTGAGTCCTCCCAGCAACGGTCAGCTCACATACACATGCTACTGGATTTGTTGTACAATAGTGACACTAACTACTGGTGAATACAGATGGCATGTCACATCATGTACTTTCAATGAGCCCCTCGCAATCTGTGAATGTCATACAAGCATAGTTCAAACACTGTCCAGGTGTCCCTGACTGTTCCTGATATACTCTGGCTAGGTCACTGCGTACTCCACACCTGTATCTCATTGCCTGACAGCTATGTGTAGCATTCCTGGTGACCCCCTGCAGCAGGCCAGCAGATTATAGGCAGTAGTAGTGGGGGGAGGGGGACAGGCTCTGCCTCAGCAACAGTGTGTACATATTGAGCATACAATGTAAGGGAATTAATACGGTACCAGATATTAATGTACCATTACTGTGTTCTGAGGGGTCTAGCATGTCACAGATACATTCCCCACAGTCTGGGGATAACCACTACATATTTTCCAGACATCCACTTTTCTTAGGTGGGGGGGTCACATATATCAGGCACATGTACACATTCCACAAACATCTGTGTACCGCAGATGTCATAAACCTATGTGGCGGAAACCCTACACCACATTTGCACTGCTCTCAGTTATTGTGTGGCACAGATGTTGCTGGAGTGTCCACATAGATTTCACCTATTTGTCGGATGGTGGCTGTATGACATGGTACTGTAACTTTGCCTATAGGGGACACACCACAGTAGATGGGAGTAATAGATGTGTACCCATAACAACACAGTCTATCGCAGCACACAGGTCATAACTGGTATACCAAGGATCATACGAGGTTATGTGCCCTGTGCACTCATAAGCCTAGGCCAGATGTTAGCCCATGTGTATGCAAGGCAGCATCTGATGACCAAGTCCAACAAGGACACAGGTGATATCCCAAGGGTGTATGTGCTGTTAACTATCCAGTTATTCAGGTTGTGCTTGCAAAGGTGTAAATGGCTACCCTGCCTGATGTGGACAGGGTGTCCATTCCACAGCAGGGTGAGTGTGTGGAACACACATCTGAGCCACCAACAAGGCCAGTAAATGTCACACACCAGGTTGAGGGTGTGTGTGTGTGTGGGTTAATAGAGTGGAGCTTGATTTGCACTTGTGCAACAGTCCCAACAATGTGGAGTTTGTGACTACCTTGTAAGCCAGACAGAGGTCACCTCTGAGGAGTATGTATGAAACTGGGTAGAGGATGGGCTTATAGCCTATCTGTGTATGGTAGATGTTTGAGGACCTTGTATTCCCTGGTGGGGAACCTCTGTGATGTCCCCAGCTGCTGCATGTGCTGTGTGAGGTGAATTATGAACGGGGCATTATACTCAATAATGGGCCTTATTGGGGGTAATACAGGGATGTTATGACCCCATGTCCCTGCATGACATACCCTTATGTATGAGGTGGGCCATGTAGAAGGTTTACCTTACAACTGAAGCAACATAGCGGTGAAATGTCATGTTGCCATCGACCTGCATGCACAGATCCTTCCCGACTGATTGCATACTAAGGATGTTGTTAATACTGTGATAATATGTGGGGATGTCACTCTCCCCAAAGGGGTTGACACTGCATTTCCTGGTATGCAGCCTGAAACTATTTTCTGACACAAGTCATGTGTCTGCATGAGATCCTCCTAGGCAGATGTCCACATCACTAGGGAATCCAGTGACAGCACATAGCATACAGTCATCTGCAAACATGGGCGGCCATAGGCCAATGGTTGTGCCCTGCACCTCAGAAGTGTACATCACACATAACAGAGGCTCAAACACAGAACACCAGGATACACCGCTAGTTATGGGTCAACCGCTTGAGGTGGATTTCTCTATGTGGATTTGGTGGGTTGTGTCAGCGGGCCAGTGTGCGACCCTTCTGGTAACATATGGTGTGATGCATACTTGGGGCATATATCTATTATGGCCAAGTGGGTTATACTGTCAAAGTCTTTGTCCAGGTCAAGGAAGGTAGTGTGCACTGTCACCTCCCCCATCCATGGCTTTGGAGATTGTGTCAAAGAGGTCAACAGAGTGTAACAGACATGATCCCTTCCTTGATAAAGCCTATCTGTGCGTGATGGATTGTGTGGAGGTTGCCAATTTCCTTGGTAATGAGGTTTACTATAAACTCTGCTATGGTCTTGCAGATCAGCCTAGTTAGGCTGATGGGTGTATAATGTGACAGATTGGTGGATGCCCCACCTTAGTGTAAAGGGGTAACAGTAAGTGTCCTTCATACGGCTGGGAGAAAGGTGGTAGTCAGGCACCCTTTGAATAGAGTGCCTTATGGTGTTGCAAGGTCATGATTGGGGTCATGTAGGATGCCTCCTGTGATGTGATATCCTCTCATGGCAGCTGTATACCATGACTTTTAGATGACAGTGGTGACCTAATCCCTACATATAGGAGAAGGTGGCAGGTACTGGGGATGTTCTGATGTACTGATGGGGGGGACAGGGGGCGGAGCCTACAATGACTCTGTCAGGCATCAAGTATGCTAGACCTACAGCACTGGTATAGCTTGTATCCTTGACCACCACAAATGAGCAGATTCAAGTGCTTCCTCTAATGTTGCAGACATATGTGCAAAATGGGAGATGATTGTCTTTAGTGGATCTTGACAATGTGGGCTCTGGGTTTGCTTTGCAGGTTTCCAGTAGTGATCCCATTTGCTTGTCACTCTAAGGAGACATTGCTCCATATTGGCCACCTGCTCCTACTTTGTCTCAGATGGTGGTATGTCATCCCTGTTATAGATACTTCTTGCAGATGTCCACCAGACAGGTGTATGTATCCTTGCAGAGGATGATGTAGTCCTGTCAGGTATACCTGACTCCATGCATCTATACAAATGCACATATAGCATTTGTGTGCATGTGTGGATATTGGTGCCAGTTCCTACAGAGGGGTTGGGGGCTATGAAGCTGTGTATATCACTCCCCCAGGGGGCTGTATTCCATGTTGGAGCTGTATGTATGTCTGACCCTAACTACATGGGTATTGTGGGAGATGGAGACTGCAAACATGACCACATGATGGTTGCTTTGCCATGGAGGATGACACCATAGAGATGCTGCAGTGGTAACTAATTTTGTATAATATCAACTCCAGCACACCTTCACTTCATGTGGGGGTAGCCCCTAGCTGCACCAAGGTGTTTGTAATTCCACTGTTAATGGCTGTCCGTTTGTGTGCTGGCATGGGTACATCTTCCAATGTACGTTTGGGTCATTCAAGTAAGCCAGGATTAGGGAACAGACCCAAATCCTAATACAGTTGATGATGTCCGCATAGGCAGAATGGTTTCCTGGTCACATGTGGTGTCTGGTACTTAGCTATAATTTGAATAGGTGTGTTGGCAATTGTGTACTGCCCTGCAGTGTTCCCTGTGCATCTTACTGCCTGTACATCATGGAGGTGTGTATGTGTCTCATGTATACTGAAACCCAATGTCCTATGGCATTACCTCCCATACTTTGGGGTCTGACTGTATGATAGGCTGGTTAACCAAGTAATGCTGGGGTGCTCTCTGCAGCTTTGAACCATATGTCTGTGACTGCACACATGACATTCTGCCATGTACAGTCCACAGCTGTCCAATATACCCTTGTGTAGGGCTGGCGCATGTCATGTCTGTAAACATGCACACACTCACACATCACTTTACATGCAGGTCACCACCAGACACACACAGCTCCTGTCCATGGCCCAGGTGACCAGCACCCTTCCAGACACACATGCATGATGTCAACTGTGTGGCATAGCCTAGGCCTTTGGCAACCCCACACCACACCCTGTGCATGTGATGATACTTGTGCCACATCCATGCCATCCATACCATCGATGCAGGGACATGCTAATATGTGTCTGATGCACAGGGTAAATATGATACACTTAATGGTAGTTGTAGTGCAGTAGTGTTATGCCCTGTATGGTGCTATCTGCTGGCAACTGTCATGCATACACATTAAAGTGTATGTACCTTTGTGCCATGATGTTGTATTGCTGTTAGTATTGCTAACTGACTGTTGTCTCCCAGACGTTATTATGTTTCTGTTCCAGGTGTCTGTATGTCTATACGCTGTGGGGACCTGCTGCCAATACAGCAGCTCTTAATGGCATAGTGGCAAGGCAGAAATGTGACATCACCAAGGTATGGCTGTATATGTGCATGGTTACCTAGGTGTGTACGTGTAGAACAGTGTGTGAGGGACAATAGGGGCAGACAGCATAATCTCGCATGCATATCCCTTGACACAGCCTGCTACTCTTGATACATGTCACCTGGGAGTTCCGTAGGATCATAGGTTCATACAATCATAGAAGATTACTAGAGTAATGGCCCTGGGTCCCTTACAAGCTTAGCCATTACTTTATCCCTGACAGAATCATCAATCAGCACCTGTTGCCCCTGTCATTGAAGGACACAGATGGGAACCCTGGGACAGATTTGTGGTTCCCATCCTCTCATGATGGATGCACTTGATGAGGGTCTGCATGGTACTTTGTTTTACATGTATGGGAAGTGCATTCCCGAGACAGGGCAGCCTTTGGGAGACAAACCATACCCACCATACCCATGTAGCAAGTGCAACAGACAGGAGTTCTCTTGATGTGCTGATATGACAGCTTATTTTTGTCACATTTCCATAGCTTATGCTACTTCTCATAACATTAAGGTGTTTCTCATGTAAAATAACTGCTTTATGCAACTATTAGGAAATGTGTGTTGTCCTACACTCTTGGGACCTCTGTATTGCTTGTGTTGTTTTCACAGGTCACACCTGGCCAAACATGGACTGCAACCTGTAGGGTGGGACATGTGGTGGCCATACCTCTCATCTGTACATATTTCTGCAGACTGTCCTGTTGTTTGCCACATATTTTTGGTTAATTTTTCATAACTTTGTTGTTTTCTGGCAAATTAGTGGCAAATTATTAAAGCCCGACATTAGACAATAATGACAAATATTTTAATTTCAGACTTCATACCCTTCAGAAAATTCATGTTAATGCACAACCTGATATGCTATCAATGTTCTATGTTTATAAGAGCAATATTTAAATATTGCCTCTATTTTTGGCCGTTGTCCAACTTTTCTGTATGGCTTTATCCAGATTTTTTGCTCTAAGGGGTTTAGAGGTATGGTAGTGGCCCTAACACAGTCACACTGCTGCAAGGGGATATACATACATACATACATACACACACACTCATGAACTGCCCTTGTTGACAGTAGACCTCCTACTTGCCTAGTTTTACAAACTATAGTGCTATATACATATCATATGCGCCACTGAGCTTATATATTTTAGCAGTGTCTTCCACTACTATTCAGGTGGATGACGTATGCAGGTGCTGTAAAGGTTGCCACTGGGAAGGTTAACAGGTTTGTACAGGCCCTTAAAATGGTATAACCATAATACAGACACACAGCAGAGACAGCCACACTGCTGTAAGGGGATGTGCATGCACACACACACGCACTCATAAAGTCAACTGTTTGGTGATTAGAGCTCCTACCTATCTAGTTATATACACATTAGTGCTACATACATATCACATGCACCATGGAGCTATTGTCATTAGATGGTGTCTACTTGTGCTTCTAAGGTGGATGACATCAGTAGGGCCTGAATAGGTTGTCAATGGGGGGTATACACACACACACACACACACACACACACACACACACACACACACACACACACACACACACACACACACACACACAGCTACAGCAGCTATGCTTCACGTACACACACACACACACACACACACACACACACACACACACACACACACACACACATGCATGCGTACACTCACAGAGTTTCCAGTTTTTAGATTAGAGCCCCTACCTATCTAGCTGTATGTATTATAGTGCTATATCTTTACCATATGTGCCACAGAGCTTTTGGGCCTGGAGAGTGTCTCATTCTGTAAAGTAATGCAATGGGGGTGGGTTTATAGGGTGGGGCAACCCTCAAAATGGTATAACCATCACACACAAGACAGCCACACTGCTACAGGGACTATGCTTTACACACACACACACACACACACACACACGCACACACACGCACACACACGCACACACACGCACACACACACACACACACACACACACACACACACACACACACACACACACACACACACACACACACACACACACACACACACACACACACACACACACACACACATCCTCACTAACACACACACACACATACACACACACACGCACACACACATACAGAGATGCCAATTTTGAGATTAGATCCTCTACCTATCTAGCTGTATGTACTATAGTACTATGACATGTGCCGCAGAGCTTATGTGTCTGTAGAGTGTCTAACTGTGCATCTAAGATGGATGACATCAGCAGGCCCTGTATAGTAATCCCCTGGGGGGTTAACAGAGTGGAACATGCCTTAAACGTATTGGCATTGCACACACATAAGCAAGAAATCCACACAGCCACAAGGGGACATACTTACACACACACACACACACACACACACACACACACACACACACACACACACACACACACACTGAGTTGCTGTTGTTGGGATTAGAACCACTACCTATTTAAGTGTCTAAACTATAGTGTGACATAGTTATTGCATGTGCCATGAAGCTTATGCATTTAGCGAGTGTCTGCACTGCTGTTGTGGTGGATGACATCAGTAACTGCTTGGAGGACAATAGTCACAGGGCCATAAAATGAGTGACCAATGCACAAACATAGGCCTGTTGGGTGTGTGTATTTTACTGTATGTGAAATAGATACACACACACAAGGTGGTTGATGTGAGACTTGAACCCCTACCTACCTACTATTACACACTGGAGTTCACCATACTATTTGCACATGCTGCTGGACATAACTGGTGTATGAGCGGCTGCAGCACTACATCACTGTATGTCTTTCAGAGTCTCTCCCCCACTCTCTGCCTCTCTTTATATGCTGTATTTATACATGTAACCTATATATTATGTATGTATATAAAACCTTATATGTGGCACATATGAATAGATAAGAGTAATCATGTCTGATGGGGATAGGGAGAGACAGTTAAGGAATACATAGTTCTTTGTATGCACTGGGATATCTGGACAATACCGTTCTATATGTAGGTTCAGACATGGGCTGAAATTATTTAAGTGTAGGAGCATACCCAGTTTAACCACCAAAACGTACAATAGGACTCCAGGCCAGACCTACCTGTACTCCAGTCCAGGATTTTGTGTGCTACAGCCAGTTGGCTTCTGAACCTGATTAAACAGTCCAGCACCTCCCTGATATAATGCCTGAGGGATTTCCTGGCTGTGTGCTATCCTTAATATCTGACTCATATCTATGGTGTGTACAGAGTATACTGGACTGAACAGAGTGTTGCATAATATGTCCGGTCATTTTACATAGCAATGTGATTTCTTGGTACATCAGTGGCAGACCATTATAGACTGATATGGGGAACCACTGAGAGAAATTTGGGTTACTGACTCCATACACTGCAGGGAACACATGATGTTGCATGAACTGTTCTATTCTGTACTTTCTACATTTGTCTGACCAGTTGTTCCTCCTTCCCCTTACATGTGGCCCTTTGTCCTGCCCTGGTCCAGGAGTTCCTGGCTTTGTCCACAGTTGCTGCTCTGTATAGTTCTAGGTATGCTGTGACAGGGGTAGATAATGTAACACCACACACAGGGTTACTGACATCACACCTCTGATTGTACCTGTTTTGCAGCTTGTCCAGCATTGTGCCCTATACATCTGCTCTGGTCCTCAGACAGTTTGTGTTGCACTGTTATTATAAGGCTGCATATTGTCCATACCTCTCAAACTCGTACAGCCAGATATCTGGACAGGGTCATATATAGCAGTAGGACACAGGCCCAAACATGGGGACAGGATTTTAACATTGCTCTTACAAACTTAGACAGTTGGTAGAATGCTTTTGTATTAGCTTGCATTTTCTGTTGGGTATGAAGTCTGCATCTCAAGTGTCTGTCATTATTTTTTCACAGCAACCTTCATTGATTTGCCAGTAGTTTGCCAGACAACTGCAATGTTATCACAAACAGAACAGATATATGAGGCATAAATGTGGACATTCTGTGAAACCTTGTACATTTGTGGGGTATGGATGGTGCCCACAAACTTATTATAAGTCTTGACACAGTTACGTGACAGCCTTTATATCCTGGTGCTACACTGACTTGTTCCAACTTGCTGTTCTACTAGCCACCATCTAGGTTACTCAGATCTGTGTACTTTCCATATCTGTGGCCTCCTGTCCCTCCATTATCTCAGACTATTTCCAGCTTTCTCGCAGTAACAAATACTGACATATTGACAGTCTGTAGAACTACTACCATAGGTGTAGCTCACATACAAAAGAATAGGTGCAGCCAGTCCTGAAGCATGTACCCTATTAACAGCAGTAATGTACTTAGCCCACTAAGTCATGACAGCCATCAGGCAGTGCAGTTTACTTTGTGACACTATCAACCACAGACATACAGAGCACATTGACCCCTGAATATTGGGGAACTGGTACATGTCACCAGGTTGATTTGGACAGCCCAAGGATTGTGTGGTCTGCTGGTATTACCTTGCAACATACTTGTTACTGCAGTTGTATAGGAACACGGGTGTGTTGGGGATAGGGACTCTAGCATTGCCAGTCAAGCATCAGTACTGTGACCTCAGTGTTTGTAATTCCCTCGTATAGTGCAGTTGGTTTTGCTGGCTTGGGGCCTACTGCATATTATGGGGTGGCCAGTATTGAGCAGAGGGTTCCTGTTGTCCCACATAGCTGTCAGTTATCTGCAGCTATCCTGGTAGCCCACTCCATTCCCTTGCATACATGCGGCAGGTCCATACATATGCTATGACAGTCTACTACCCCATTCATTTTTTGTAAAGAAGAGTGGCATACCTTGTGCCTGCAGCAGTTCAGAGAACAGTGCTTCAGTGCTGACTCTGTTGAATGTACGCAATACACAGCCTAGACATGGTAAGGTACAGGTTGTGTGGTGTGGCTGGCATCCTTTTTACTATGTTTATGAGATGGAGTGAGGTGTCAGCCCATGGGTCCATAGGTTTTTCAGTGCTTGTGCTATGCATAGCCTCTTTGCCAAGGCCAGGGTGTACCGGGCACTCCTATGTCTCCCTACAGGGATAGGATCAGGAAGTTCTTCCTCCAAACCCCCTGTGGCTGTGAAGACCTTGGCACTGGTGGGGGGCTGTGTGTCCCTTCCCTGTGATGTTCCTGCTGCAGCTGTTTCTGCAATATCATACTGTGTAGCATGGCACATACTGTGAACATGTGTGCACATGTGGCTGGAGAGTACTGCAGGCTTCACCAGATATGTTGAGGCAGTGGATTAGTGAGTTGAGCAGCCCAAACACATGCTCTATGATGTTCCTAATTTGTGCGTGGGCCTCATTATGGCATTCTTCAGTTGGTGTGCGTGCATTTCTGATAGGTGTCATCATCCATGGTTCCAGTGCATAGCCAGCATCCCCCAGTAGATGGCTGTATGGGATGTCCCCCTTGCAAATTTGTGGTACAGCTCTGATGCTGATGAGTCATGATAACTACCAGGGCTGCCAGCACACACATTCATGATAAAGTCCTGGGTATTGCACACAACCTGGCAGTGATGGAGTGATACCCCTTGTGGTTGATATAGACTCTACCCTCCTCACTGGATGGTGCTTTGATGTGCACATGAGTGCAGTCTATGGCACCCAGTACCTCTGGGTAGTGTGCTACATGGCTGAAGTGATGCATATTGCTGGCCCGCTCCTCAGGAGTGTGGGATAAATGAATGTGCTCACTGGCATGTGTTAGGACCATAGGACCACATCCAGGAACTTGTGGAGTACCCTGGATGCAGATGCCTGTGAGACCTCCATCATGTTCCCAGTAGATCTTTGGAAAGTACCTGTAGCTAGTACTCTTAAGGCTACACATACCTTTGTTTCCACTGAGATGGTTTCCCCTCTGTTGGCTCTGGATCTGAGGTTATGGCGGCAGAGCTTGGTGAGTTCCTGTAGTATGTTCCTGTCCACCCTGTAATGCTCTACTGTCTCCAGCTCATGTAGCCTCTGAAAGGTTACCAAAGGTTTCAAAGCTTTGAACTACAAATGGTTGAGACCATAACATCAAAGTTTTGAAACTCTGAAATTGTAATAAAAAAAGAAAAATTTTTTTTTTACATTACCCCCCATACCACCTGCTAAATAAATATACCAAATCTGAGACCACACTACAATGAGGAAAATGGTAAATTTGCCATTTTGGGCTGTACGGTGAACTCCATTCAAAATTTTCAAAGTTTCAAAACTTCGACCTTTTGAGTTTGAAGTTTTGAAACTTTGAGCTTGTGAAGGGAAGGAGATGTCAGAGTTGGAATATTTAAGTAGGGGAGGTGTGGGGGAGGCTGAAGTCTCCCACTTCAGTGGGTTTAATTTATTTTGTTTTTTGTTTTTGTCACTGGTGGCCAAGTGGTTAGTTTCCCGGAGGCAAAATTCACCATTCTGGGTTTTCACTCTTTTGAAGATGAGAGTGTCATCTCGGTGTTACGAGAGATGACATTATTGGAATTCGATGTTATCAAGAACCATATACATACATATATATATATATATATATATAGATATATACATATATATATATATATATATATATATATATATATATATATATATATATATATCTTTCAGCCTCGTCTCCTCTAACAGTTTTATACTTCCATTTAACATCAGCAACTCTTATTAATCAAGCAACTTACAAGAAGAATGGTACCTACCACAGGAATGGACATTTTGCAAGAAACAAAAGGACACTCATTCATGCTTTTCTGAATGGAATAATATGTATTGCTTTCATGTAAGTTGTCATGGAGATGGACAAAATAAATAACAACCAATGTCTATATATACTGCAGAATGCTTGCTAGATATTACGAAGAAGTGCAATATTTCTGAAAATGAGTGACTGTGAAACTGTTGCACACTATCGGTAGAATTTATATGGTGCTGGATCAATCGTTCACTTTTATTTGTACTGTAACTTATACAGCTTAAGGTTTAAGCGTCATTTATGTTGTATGCTGTTAGCTCAACAAAGAGGCATAACTTTCATATTTCTATAAGTATCTTAAAAGCAAGTATCTAGGAAGAAATTGCTTGTAGTCATATGATAAGCAATCATGTTGCTGATATCATGTATCTGTCATGTACAATTCCCAAAATATTCCAAGCTGATTATAAAATATTGCAGAAAAGTACGTTTGGAAAAGTTTAACAACATAATACACTAATCTGATATATATATATATATATATATATATATATTTTTTTTTTTGAAATATATAATATCATAATATTAACAAAAAATATATTGAACATACTGACTCATTGAAAATGACAGCTGTTGTGAGCAAAAAAAGCTGTCTGCACTTTTTAAATAGCATTTATTAGTCACAAGTCATTTGTACTTGTCTGGCTTGTGTGTTCTTCAGCTGTGATTTAGAAGAGGTTCAGCATTCATGTTGTGTGTATGCGTCCAGGGGTATTACTTCACACAGCTGCTGTGCTATGAATGAGTTAATGATTTTCTGCCTTTACATAGTGTGACAATTATATTCCTGCCATAACAACTTTATTTTCCTTTTTTTATTTACATTTCTTTCTCTTTCTGGTACAAAAAACAAACTTTCAAATAACTTCTAAAACAAACACTGACAAAGAGGAGACAGTGCTCACCTTAAACTCTGAGGAGGTGAGACTTCGGCTTAAGAAGGTGAATCCTAGGAAGGCTGCTGTACCAGACAACATACCTGGCAAGGTGTTGAAGGGGTGTGCTGATCAGTTATGTCTGGTACTGACAGACATCTTCAACTCATCCCTTGCTATGGAGAAAGTTCCGTCATGTTTCAAGGAAACAAGTATTGTCCCACTTCCGAAGAAACCCAACCCTACCTGCCTCAATGACTTCTGATTGATCGCTTTAACCTCAAACGACATGAAGTGCTTTGAGAGGATTGTGAAGAAACATCTATCTGCGAGTCTGCCTAAGTCCTTTGATCCACTCCAGTTTGCATACCCGGCAAATAGATCAACTGCAGATGTTATACCAGTCACACTACACCTTGCACTAAAACACCTAGAAGGGAGGAACAAGCTGCTGTACATCGACTTCAGTTCTATGTTCGGCACTGTGATACAGATGCAACTGGTAGATAAGCTTCGGAAACTTGGGATAAACAAGCATCTCTGTAACTGGACTCTTGACTTTTTGATCGGTAGACCCCAGTGGACATGCGATAGAAACAACACCTCTCAATGCATAGTCCTAAATACTGGTGTTCCCCAAGGTCATGTGCTCAGCCCCTTGCTCTTCACCATCCTCACCCATGACTGTACTGCAAAACATAAGTCAAACCATATTATAAAATTCACTGACTATACCACAGCCATGGGTCTCATTACTGGTGGGAATTTACATAACTACAGGGATGAGGTGAACACTTTGATTGCCTGGTGTGACAGGAACAATCTGGACCTGAATGTTAATTAGACCAAAGAAATGATTATGGACTTCAGGAGAAAGGCAACAGTTCACCACCCACTCACTGTCAAAGGGGAGGTAGTAGAGAAAGCCAAAATAACCATGTTCCTGGGCCTTCACATCTCTGATAATCTCTCCTGGGCCGCTAATACCAACCATATAATCAAGAAGGCTCAACAGAGGCTTTATCTCATGAGAAGCTCAAAAAGGCCAGGCTGCCACTATCTGCTCTTACCACTTTTTGCAGGGGAGCTATCGAGAGCATCCTCAGTAGCAATTTTGTAGCATGGTTCGGCAACTGCATAGTTGCTGAGAAGAAGAAATTACAGAGGGTGGTAAGGGTGGCTGAGAAAATCTTGGGCACAAATCTCCCTTCTATTCAGGAGCTTTTCTTTACAAGAGTAAGAAAGAGAACATATAAAATATTTGCTGATTTGACCCATCTGGCCCACAACTGGTTCTCACAACTTGCGTCTGGAAGGCGGTACTGCAGCTTCCGCTGTAGGACCACCAGATTCAGAAACAGTTTGTATCCTACAGCTGTGAGACATATTAATATGAACACCAAACATAATACCTGATACTTTGAAGCCTCATTTTTTCATTTAATAATGCTGCTCTGAGTAATTACCGCCAGCATTACTATTATGCCATAAGATGGCTTTACTGAGTCACATCTAAGTTTAACAAGTGCAACATGGTAACTATACAGCTGCTACTCACTAGTCTTTATTTATTCTCTAGCTTAACAGTGTATGGGTTTGGTGGTAGGTCTTTATTATAGCAATAACCCACGCCTGGGTGTGGGTAATGCTGGATTTACCCATGGTTGGTGTGGTTTGGTCACGAGGGCGAAGCCTGAGTGACCAAACAAAGCCAACCGTGGGTAAATCCAGCATTACCCACACCCAGAAGTGGGTTATTGCTATTATACAATGACATTATTTAAGAAAAAAAATAATTAATTTTCTTAAATAATGGCATTGTATAATGCCTCCTTGCTGCCCTTCCGCAGCTGTCTGGTATTCTGCAGCAGTTCTGATGTACTGCGCATGCGTATGCCTATGCAGTACATCAGAGCTGTGGGCAAAAGCAACGGAGAAAGCAAGATCTCCATTGCTTTTTACAAACTGTTTCGCTATGTTAAACGGGTTTAACATAGCGAGACAGCTTTAAAAAAAGCAATGGAGCCGTTGCTTTTTTTAAAGCTGTCTCGCTATGTTAAACCCATTTAACATAGCGAAACAGTTTGTAAAAAGAAACTGTTTCACTATGTTAAACGGGTTTAACATAGCGAGACAGCTTTAAAAAAAGCAACGGAGCCGTTGCTTTTTTTAAAGCTGTCTCGCTATGTTAAACCCATTTAACATAGTGAAACAGTTTGTAAAAAGCAACGGAGAAAGCAAGATCTCCGTTGCTTTTTACAAACTGTCTCGCTATGTTAAACTCATTTAACATAGCAAGACAGCATTAAAAAAGCAACGGAGAATGTCCGTTGCTTTTTTTAATGCTGTCTCGCTATGTTAAACGAGTTCAACATAGTGAGACAGTGTGAAGCAATGGAGATCTTGCGTTCTCCGTTGCTGTAAAAAAAAAAAAAGAGTTATAGTAATGGAAAAAGTCCGGGCGACCGGACCTTTTTCCATTACTATAACTTTGATTTACAACGTGCATGTTGACCAATCAGCGTGCACGTTTTTCGAATATTAATGGGGGGTCGCTGTATAATTATAATTTATCACTGGATAATGGGTACTGAATGTGTTAATGTAATGTGACCTACCTCTTGCATGTCATGCCCATTGTTATTTTCTTTCTTATATTATTCTTTGATACCACTGTATCTATGTTATTTGCACTGCATTTCTCTCGTGTGTTGACATTTGTAATTTCATTTAGGCTGCCTTTGTTTGGTCCTGAATGACAATAACGTTTCTTTGAATCTTTGAAGAATGCTGATGCAGAGATCTTGGAATCACAAACGTAGAGTATTATGTTCTTGTCGCTGATCATAACCTGTTTATTATATGTTCGAGACTTGGATGCCAAGAAATTCACTCAGAGGCATCCATGTTGAGAACATATAATTGAAGGTTATGATCTGAGACCTGCTCATAATTCTTTTAGTACATTGAGTTTTATCTGCTCCATGTATTACAGGATCAGTAAAAAAAAAAAACGATAAGAAAAGAAAAAGTGCTAAGTGTTTTGCCAGCTTTCAAAGCCCTAAAGCACTTAGGCACTTAGTAGGTGCTGTCAGAAAGGCAGTGAAATACACAGCCCGTTACATTTACATTCACCTTGCCATGCCTCTAAACAGTCTAGACTTTCACCTCATTTGTTTGGTCTGTTCCTCAAAACGTCTGTTGTTTCCAGACAAATCACAGAGGATTGAAGTCAATGAATAATGTCATACATTTGAGTTTCAGGGTCGTATCCTAAATAGAAAATGTTGGTGAACACACATCCTGTTATTCTAGTTAATTTCTAGGTTTGTAAGAGGAAGGGGTACCTTATCAGTATGAACAGCAGGCAGAAACAACTCTTTTATTCTTCTGATGTCATTTGCTGGTCCATAATGGCAGATTTAACAGTGTAGTGTGAGACCTGACATTAACAACTTAAGATCGGGTGCTTAGCATTTCTTAATATTGGGTCTCTCAATTCTCAAACTCTTAACTCATTTGCTTTTTTTCTGAATATCAGAGTGTAATCACTATGCTCTGTGCACTACAATGTTGTTATAACAGAAACATTTGCAGTAATTATTAAGAATTTACTGTCAAATTTTTATCTGAAACTGGGAATATAAGGAAATGTTAAACCACGAGTCAAGTGCTTCATTATTATTAAAAGTAGAAATAATCCCTATCCTTACAAACTGGAGATGCTTCATTTCAGATGCCTGTATCGTGTACTCCTGAGGCTGCCTGTGTAGTTAAACAAGCAAAGTTTTATTAATCATCTGTTACTCACTGCAAACATAACTGCATTTAAACATTTGTATTTTGGATCATATGACAGACAGGTCAAGTTATTTGACCAATTTTTAAAAATAATAAATTATTTTAAAACCAATGGTTATACTTAAAATATTCAGTGCATTTCAGGCTATGATTGTTCCCCTGTTTCAATAGTACACATATTTTAGTTCTAGTTTATACAGAGTGGTATAATCTATAACTTAAAACAGAAACACTATACCCGATAGCATACTGCTCATCTGTCTAGAAAAGTGTAGAACATCCCTGATTTTCCCTCATATTTTTTGCCTTGTCACTCATAATTTTTTTTTTTGGAAAATCATAATGGATTACTGTCATTAATGTTAGATTTTAGAGTTCTGTACTTCATATTCATCAGAAAATGCTTGTTGAAGTAAAGCCAATAGTTCTATTAGCGTTTTAAGTGAATTAAAGTAATACTCAAAATTGTTTCTAATTTTGGGCCTCTGTTTCCTCATTATTTTTGACTTTGTTTAGAGTTCTCAGGCAAAGAAGTTGAGACATATGTATGACAGCTAGTGAATTATATATGACCTACATTATCCAACACTGAAAACTGATATATATCTTTAACTTTAAAAAGTGACAAATAAGACACAAGAAAAATATATTTAGCATTTACCTCTCCCCAGAATCCACCAATGAGCTTCAAAGTTTCATCAAGAAGCCTCAGTTGCCTCCTAAATGTATTGTCATAGTAGTCAAATCGCTGACCAAATAAAATGGAACAGATAACATTGGACATAGCATTGTTGATAACATTCTTTAGATCAAATTGACAATCTGCAAAAAAAAAGAAAAAATATATGTAATTGTGGAAGGTATACTGGTTTGTTTACGTGCCTGTTAATTTCATAAAAGGTCTGAAGCAAGGGCTCTTTTTTCAGCCCTCAACAGGACATTACATTAATGGTTCATATAAGCAATAAAGAAACTATCACATCAGTATTTTATATGTCTATCTACCTACATATATTATCTATCTATCTATCTATCTATCTATCTATCTATCTATCTATCTATCTATCTATCTATCTATCTATCTATCTGTGTATGTGTGTGTGTGTGTGTGTGTGTGTGTGTGTGTGTGTGTGTGTGTGTGTGTGTTATATCTATATCTATGTATATGGATCTATAACAGAAGACTGACTGTTCAAAAAGTCAAACTTCATACAGTCAAGACCATATGATTAACTGAATGAAACAAAACAACAAAAATCTGTGTTTTTGCAGGGGGAAGGCACCCCCCCCCCGCATCCTCACAAACCCCGGCAATTACATGTACCAACTCCCAGATCGCACTATAGTGGGAAAAGTTTAAATTCCCTGATCCCCACTGTACCGTGATCTCCATACAAATGCTTTGACTTTTTGAAAGTCGATCATATGGTCGAGATCATATGAAGTTTGACTTTCTGAACCATCATTTAAATGGAACCCAAATATATATGTATATACATAAATGAGTGTCTCATTAAATATCAAATGTTCAAAGAGTGATCACTTTAGTGTGAATATAAAATGTGATTAAAATATACAAAAGTAAAACTATTTGTTTTTGCAGGTGACAAGCAGTCCTGCACCCCCACAACCCCCCTGCTAATTATACATACTAACTTCAAGATCATGCAACAACAGGTTAGGTGCACATTCCCTTAGCTTGCTGCAATCTGATTTTGGAGAAAAGGCTGCAGGAAAAAACTGCATTTAAAAAAATGTTCACTAATATGAGCATTCACACACACACACACACACACACACACACACACACACACACACACACACACACACACACACACACATGCACACACTCACACACACACACACACACACACACACACACACACACACACACACACACACACACACACACACACACACACACAAGAAATGCAAATAATTATCACACAGATTTAAAATTTGTATTTACACACATATTTACAAAGACAGCTAGGGAGGCAGACAGACAGACACAGGAAAAAAAAAATAAATATATATATATATATATATATATATATATATATATATATATATATATATATATATACAAAGAGAGAGACAGAGAATGAGAAAGAGAGATGTATGCACCTAATCCCTAGTCCCAGCACCCATCCGGCACAGAATTATGTTAACCTACCATTTATTCAGTACTCCCACAATCCAAATTATTAGTCTACTTGATTTGGCTGATTTAAATAAAGCAAACAGCACCTTATTTTCATTTTATAACATCATTTAGTCCAAACAGTCTTTCCTGGATGTAAAATGTATAAAATTTAAAAACTGCAGAACTTTCCCAGGTCCAGGTTCCCCTCTGTAAACAAATATTGCCAGGTTACATTTCACAAGTTAGCCTTGACTGGGCTGTCTCTTCTGTGCTTCCATGGCTTTCTTCACATGCCACTCCATGTTAGGAACTAACTTCTTGTTTGTACCTCCCTATATGTCATCATCATCAACCCTTTTTTCCCATTTCTACATGGGGTCAGAGTGTTGTGTCAACTGTCACCATCTATCTCTGTTCAGTCTAACTCTCCTACATTCTTCCCCATGTCTGACTGTTGAAAGTTTCTCAAGAAATCCATCCAATTTGTTGGATGCCCTCATTTCTTCTTCCCTCCTTCCTGTCTATTCCAAATATTCTTCATCAGATTGTCTTCTGATTTCTGCAAATGTGCTCATATCACAGTAATCTGTTCTCTTTGACCTTCACTGTAATTGGAACTACTTGGCCTTTTGCTCTGATGTCCTCATTTCTTCATCTGTTCTACAGTGTGCATCCAACCACCCATCTCAGGCACTTCATCTTCATCACCTCTAGCTTCCTCAACTGCTCTGCCTTCACTGCCAAGGTTTCTGTACCATACAGTAGTACTGGTTAAATCCCTCTTTTATACACCTTACTTTTCAGCCTCTTTGCACTGTTCTGTCATATACTACCCCTGAAAATGTGTGCTGGTTGGCTGCAGCCCCACTATTTCTAGTTTGACCTTATCATTTAGAAATCCTTTCTTCTCAACCACCCCTCTCAGGTACTTGAAGCTGTTAACTTAATCCACTATTTTCCTTCTATCTCAATTTTCAGCTTCTTTTGATTTCCCAGAATTGCTGCCATTACAACTGTCATATCATGACATGGCAGTTTCATTCCATGTGTTTTTAGCTTTGAATTCCATTCCCCTAATATTTGCTGAAGTTCTTGTTCAGTCTGCCTGTAATGCCACATCATCTTTATAGAGAAACGTTGGTGATCAGCACCCACCCACACACACACACACACACAAGTATTTGCTAATCTAACCCATCACTGGTATGAACAGCAGGGGGCTCAGAGCTGAACTCTAATGCACACCCATTGACAGTGGGAACTCCTTTGTGAATCTGAACACTGTATTTGTGTCAATGGGTCCTTGAACATAGCTTACACTAATTCTACCAATGTTTCTGGGACTTTGACCTATCACAGGAAAGCTCTAATCAGCTTTCTTGAGACCTTGCCATATACTTTCTCCAAGCCCAGGAATGCCCATTTGGAGTCTTTCCTCATATTTAGTTTCTTCTCAATTATCTGTCTTATTGTAAACATCTGTTCAGTTGTACTAAATCCTGATCTGAATCCAAGCTGTTCATCTCCCATCTTACTTTCAACTACTCTGTGTATTTGTTTATCACTCACCCTCTCCAGAACTTTCATGCAATGTGGCATGAGCTTTACTTCTGTACTGCCAATAGTTGTGGAGGCCCCCTCTGTTCTTGAACACTGGCACTAGTATGCTTATTCTCCAATCATCTGGGTACACCTTTCTCTCTATACTGCTATGAGTACCTTTAAGGGCTACTTCTCCCATAACTAACCCAACATCTTTTCTTTTAAACACCTTTATTGAATTATCACTTGTGTCATAGGCAAACTTATATTTATATAAATGTAATCAAACTATATAAACAAGTTCCCATTTACAAACATTATAATTTACATTTATTGATATATATCATATAAACTAAGCCACATTACATAAATTATTCAATTCCTGCCTTCTCTTAAACCTCATTCCTCCTCCAAAACTTTTTTCTGCATCTAAACTCATGCAACATCTGCTATAACCTCATATGAGCCTGCTGCTTTCAATGGCTTTATTTTCTTTAGTGCTGTTCTTATATTTTCTAGAGTGGGTTCCTCCTCTTCTTCTTTCAACTTAGGCTGTGTATGGGGCATTACAGCCTTTGTGGGGTTTTCTTTATTCAGAAGCTGCTGCAGTTATTCTTTCTATCTTCTTTTGGTGTCCTGGTGACTAGATTGTTGCTGGCATCCCTTGTGACGGTTGTCTGATAACTATCTTCTTTATTTTTCTGTCATTGCATTGTAACCTGGTCCCATTTCCTTGTGCCATCTACCAAGGTGCTTTCCAGAAGTTGGTAGAGTACCTCTGATGCCTTGTTCTTCTCTACTGCAAAGGCCCTGTTTGCCTCTTTGTTAGCCAAGTATTATTTCTTTTTTAGCCTGGTCTGTTAGTAGCAATCGCTAAAGCACACACACCTGTCCATCCAACATGTTTTGTTTATGTCACCGATAAGGTTTAGATCCTCAGATCATGTAATTGAGGACTGGATCAGAGAATGACTTGTAGATAAGGAACAGATTGCCTTTCAACAGTCTGAAGGAGACCAATTACAGGGATAGGGTTTTGAGGCAACCCACATAAGACATGTTACTTACACTCTGTATTCTTTTAGTAAGGAACTGCTGTCCACTCCAGCTGTTGCATATGCCTTGTCAGGTACATGCTGATAGGTGCTTTGTACTCAATTATTGGTCTATCAAGGGCTGAGATTAGTGAGACTATGATCTCCTTAGATCTGGTCACTATGCCCTTACTCGTAAGTTGTGCCATGGAGAAGGATTTTCTCAGTACAATGGACACATGGTGATCAAAGTTCAGGTTATTGTCAACCAGAGTTCCCAAGTCCCTTACCAACAGGCCTAGCCTTAGAGGAGTGTTATCAATGGTGTAACTTGCAGGAGTGGTTGTCTTTCCAAAGGGTAAAATTATGCATTTTTTGCATTGCGTTTTAGGCCATAGTTCTACCATCAGTCATTTGTCTGTGGCAGACCCCCCCCCTGGAGGATATTTACATCTCTGGGGATTCAATGGTTGCATCCAGTTTGTAGTCATCAGCAAATTTGGTCAGCTAACGGTCCCCTACATTTTCCCTGACTTCAGAGAAGTATATTCTGAACATGAGAGGTCCCAGTACTGAGCTCTGTGGGACGCCATTAGTGACATGCTTCTGGATGGAGTTGGATTCCTCCACCCTAACTTTGTGCATCCAATCCTTGAGCCATATGACTATCCATCTGGTGACATAAGGATTTATCCCTAAATTTGTGAGTTTGTCTATAATACCTAAGTGAGACATTGTATCAAATGCCCTTGCCATGTAGAGATAGGCAGTATGAACTCTTTTGCCCTTGTCCATGGCTCTACTGACCTTCTCAAAGAAGTTCACCAGGTTTAGTAGGCATGACTTGCCCTTTAAAAAATTATCTTGGATGGGTCCAATGTTTGAAGATTTCCTATATCCTTGTTCATAGGTTCATAGGTAGGTACTAGGCTATCAGCCCAAGGGCCTACACAAGCCTAGCCAACAAGGTTCCCTGGCTTATGCCACCCAAGAAAGTTATTTTCCTGTGCCACTGTTGAGCAGAGACACAGAAGTGATCCCTGGGGTGTATTTCCTATTTCCCATCCACTCATCAAGATTTTTCTTGAAGAGTGCTGATGAAGAACTTTGCTTGACATAGATAGGTAGCCTGTTCCAGAGTATGGAAAGTCTTTGGGACAGGAATCTATCCCTCCAGCATGTCCTGTTCATTGTGGTGACAAGGTTTAGGTCCCTAGAGCATGTAGCTCAGAGGGATTGGGATTTCTTTAGGTGTAGCATATTCAACAGCTCTGGGTTTGACATAGCCTATATGTTAAGCAGAGATCACCTTGGAGTAGGCGATATGCTATGGAGTAAAGCTGGAGTTTTTTGAGACGGTCAGTGTAGGGCATTTGTTTGAGGCCAGTAATCCTTTTTGTGAGGTACTTCTGTGGCCTTTCCAGCTGCTGCAGATGTCTTGTGAGGTACATTCCAAAAGAGGCACTGTACTTTATAATGGGTCTAATGAGTGTCGAGTAGAGGGGAACAATGACCTCTTTTTTCCTGGATGAGAACCCTTTTATGATGAGGTGTGCCACGTAGAAGGACTTCCTGACTACTGTGGAGATGTGACTATCAAAGGAGAGACTACTGTCCACCTGGGGTAGAAGGTCTCTTATCACACATTTGATGTTAAGTAGATTGCTGCCTATGCAGTAGTTCATGGGTACAGAGTTTTTACCAAAGGGGATGACACTGCACTTTTTGGCATTGAGCTTGAGGCCATGGCTCTGACACCAGGCACCTGTCTCAGTGAGGCCCTTCTGTAGGATGTCCACATCACTTGGAGACTCAACTATGGCTCCTAGTTTGCAATCATCTGTGAACTTCATTAGCCAGAGGCCTTCTGTGTTAGCCTGTATTTCAGAGAAGTAGATACCAAACAAGAGAGGTCCCAGGATGTAACCCTGTGGTACTCTACTTGTCACTGCTTTGAGGTCAGATTTGGAGTGTGCAACTTTTACAGTGTGGGTTCTATCAGTGAGCCAGTTTGCAACCCATCTTGTGACGTATGGATTTATACCTAGTTTAGTGAGTTTAGCTATAATTCCAGAATGGGTGATGGTGTTGAAAGCCTTGGCAAGGTCAAGATAGGCTGTGTGAACCACCTTACCCTCATCTACGGCTTTGGTGACTGCCTCAAAGAAGTCGATAAGGTTCAGGAGGCACGATCTGCCTTTCACAAACCTGAACTGGGTGGGATCCAGAGTTTGGAGGTTACCAATGTCTTTGTTTATGAGTTCCATGGCCTTGCAGACCAGGCTCGTCAGGCTAATAGGTCGATAGTTCCCAGGATCAGTGGTGGCTCCCCCTTTGTGGAGTGGGATAACTGTTGCTGTGCTCCATTCAGTGGGCAAAAAGCCTGATGTGAGGCTATTATTGAACATGGTGCTTAAGTGGGGAGCCAGTTTATTCTGAAGTTCATGTAAAACGCAGCCTGGGATGTTGTCTGGTCTCATGGATGCTGTGTTTTGGGCTTTAGAGAGTGCAGCTTTTACTTGCGTAGTTGTGATTACAGGGACTCTGCATTCTTCCTGTATAGATATGGGCCCTTTAGGGGGTGGGGGAGTAAAGTTAGAAATGAACCTATTTGCCAGGATGTTGGCATTATCATTTGGTTCTGTAATTTTCATGTCATTGTGCTGTAACTCAGAGCAGATCTGGGTGTTATCATTGAGATTCTTGACATAGCTATAGAATGCTTTGTGGTTGTCCTTAGAATTAGTGACAATTTTGTTTTCATAGCTAGCTTTTGGAGGATCTTATAAGGGATCTCAGCTTCTTACTGAGGCTGACCAGGGAGCTCCTCCACTCATGGGATTTTACTCTCTTTTGCAACAGTTTCTTCCTTCTGTTGTACAGTTTGTTTATGGCAGGGGACCACCAGACTGGCTTCCTTTTTTTGGAGGATAGCGTCTTGGTTCTGTTTGGGATAGCATGATCCATGCACTCATGTAAGTGCTTATAGAGTGCATTTGTGTAGGATTCAGCAGTTGTAACTGTATTGTCCAGCTGCATGGGTGTCATGAAGTTCACCACCTCTGTCTTAAGAAGCATGAAGTTGGCTTTGGAGAATTTTTGTACCGTGGTTTCCTTAATGAGGGGTGGGGGGGCAGGATGTGGATATCTAGGGTGATTAGCTTATGGTCGGATCGGACAAACGAGGAGTTGACTTCAGGTGTGGAACACTGGTCACTCATGTTGGTAATGACTAGGTCTAGGATATTTTTGCCCCTGGTGGGGGTGTGAATATGTTGATCCAGGGCATTGGAGTTTATGAATTCCAGAAAGCGATGAGCTAAGGAGTTGGTACACGAGTAGTTTTCCCAGTTAATGGTGGGGTAGTTGAAGTTTAGGTCTGACAAGTCATGTTCCAAGTGATTTAGGAGGCATCCTGTGATATTATTAGGATTTATTTATGCAGCGTTTTTAACTATGGAGAGTGCAGCAAGGAACTGTTCTGTAGTGATAATTGGGGAAGAAATGGTAGAGGGTAAATCCTGGCATGATAATTGGGAGTGATAGCAGGGTGAAAGTGGAGGTAAATCTATTGTCAAAAAAATTTGCTATATACTCCAGTTAATTATAGGGAGTTCCATTTAATGTTCGTTCAGCACATTGTTGGGTGTTCACCCTAGTTTGCTTCCAGACCTGAAAATTACGTTATGGTTATCCTTAGCCTAGGAGGCTAGTTTTGCATCCAGGTTGGCTTTGTTGGATTTCATTAGTCCCCTGAGTTGCTTATTAAGACAGATGAGGAAGTTTTTTTGCCTTTGGGCACAGCCCTTCCTATTTTTAAGCAGGATTTTCTTTCTTTTGTTGTATAACCTGCTTATACTGGGGGTCCACCAAGAAGGCTTGTTTTTGAAGTTTGTCCTGAATTTGTTTTGGTTTGGTACTGGTCTTGCTATGCAGTTATTAACATGCTCGTACAGGATTCTGTAAACACTTCCACATAGGTCATATTGTTCTCTTAGCTTGGGAGCTTGGAATTTAGCTATGGCATCGCTTAATAGGAGGTAGTTAGCCCTGGAAAAGTTCATAAACATTTTGGGGTTTGCTAGGACTTTGGGCTTTATATTTATTTCAAGGGTGACTTCTATGTGATCTGATCAATGAGGATTTTACACTAGACTGGATGTGACATTCCCTCATATTCGTGAGCACCAGATCCTGGATATCTGCACTCCTATGTGGTGTGCAGACTAGTTGTTCCAGGGTATTTACATTGCCAAAATCCGGCATATTTTGAGCATGCATGTTAGTGGTTGTGTGTGTATTCCAGTTTATGGTGGGATAGTTGAATTTACCCATGAATATGGTTTTGAGCTGAATGGTGAGTGACTACAGTACATTAAAATATATGTTATGGTCAACCTGGGTCATAGGTGGTGACCTACAGCTAAGAAGGATATGGTATGAGACATAACCTAAGGTTTATTGAACATGGAGAGCTCAAGTGTGTAATATGTCTTATTTTTTGAGCAATCTTGAGGCGTAATTACTTCTTAAGTAGATTGATACATTTCACCTCTTGCCCCTTTTTGTGCGGTAACTGGTCTAAATGTGTAGATGGCATTATAGCCTTGCACTGCTGGGGTGCCTTCCATGTTTCATAACTGCACAGATAGCAAAACTCTCAGGTTGAGAAGTGTTTCCAGGGAGTGGAACTTCTTGATGAGACTCCTAACAATGAGAATTAAGCAGTAGAGCAGTTGGGTCCCTATTAGTTCATCGAAAATTCAGTTCAGTGAACAGCACTTTTGGTGCACTTATGTCAAATATTCATCACACTGTTCATACTGAGACTGCAGAACAGTGAAGATCAGAAAATTTGCTCTTTACTTACTGTAGTTTGATCTCGGAGTTGGTATATTTAATTAGCGGAATTTGATGAAAGGCAATTCCAAGGAAATGCCGTTCATTGAAGTGAGTATTCGCTGATTTAATAGAGACCTGATCAGTTGAGCAATAACACCTTTAGTTTATCTCAAGTAGAATTTACTATGTTGGAAGGTTTATCAGGTTGACATTGTCTAAATAAAATCCACTCCAGAGGGTGGATAATGTTTTCACCAATATCCAAAAGTGTAGTGGTCTAGTGGGTACAGGTGCAGACTATCCCTGGCAGAGCAGAGTGGTCTGTCAATCATGCCCTCCCAAGCTGAAAAATATTGGAATCCCCTTAGAGTGACACCCATAACTAAGCTAATTGTTAAGGTCAATTATCTTGTCTACCTACCCCTGCATCACCATAGCAAATGGGTTCTAAGCTTAACCCTAATGCTGTCCCTTCCCTCAACCCTGACTCTGCACTTTATTATCATAAAAACCTTCCTGTAAAACTCCAGTACATACGAGACACTCAAACAGACAAACATTCGCAAACACACATAAACAACACTACATCTATTCCTTAACCTAAGCCTGACCATAACCCTAAAATACACAAACTAGCACACAGACATACAACACCTATCCTTCACTCATCTCTGACCCAAACTCTAACTCACATATACATGCACAAACACTCTCACTCCCTCCAACCCCACTTACCTGTCTTGACATGACACACCATTCACATTTACACCGCTTGACTATTCATACCATCAACATTAAACCACACTCTCTGCATTTGTTGAAGTAATGGCATTCTACCAAAAACAGGAGAAATATATATATATATATATATATATATATATATATATATATATATATATATATATAGTTTATATATATATATATATATATATATATATATATATATATATATATATATATATATATATATATACATATATATATATATATATACTGGTGGCCACGGTGGTGCAGAGGTTAGAGTTGCCGCCTCACAGCAAGAGGTTCTCCGGTTCGATCCTTGGCTGGGGTGCCTTCTGAGTCTGCATGTCCTCCCTGTGGTCGCGTGGGTTTTCTCCGGGTACTCCGGTTTCTTCTCACATCCCAAAGACATGCTGTAGCTGGATTGAACACACTAAATTGGCCCTAGGTGTGAGTGCGTGCATGTGTGTGCTGTGGAAGGTTGGGCGCCGAGCTGGCAACTCGACACTGTAAAACTCCACTGCCAATTATGAGCGGACAGTGATCCACTGTGGCGACCCCTAACCGGGAAAAAAGCTGAAAGAAGAAGAAGAAGATATATACGTATATAAGGCTCAGATCCAGTAGCAATTCACATTTGTCTCACTATTCTGTGCAATACTGCAAGAATAAGGTCTCTGGGCCAAGTAAAATGCAAACAGTAAAAATGCAGACGAAATATAATAAAAGAGATTCAGATCCTGCAGCAATTCACAATTCATTCACTATTGTGAGTGTTGCTACAAACACTAAGGTTTCTAGACAAAGTAAAATGCAAGGAGAAAAATATAGTAGAAATGAAATAAATGAGACTCCAGTCATACAATTATTCACAACTCCCTCACTATTGTGAGTGATACAAGACTAAAGCTCCCAGGCCAAGTAAAATGCAGTAGAAATTAAATAAGTGAGGCTCAGATTCTTCAGCAGCTCACAATTCTTCAACTGTTGTATGAGATACTACAAGACTAAGGTCCCAGATCAAGTTAAAAGTGGCAACAGTTGACTCTTGGTTAAAACAAGGAAAAATACAGACAAGAATAATGCACAAAACAAATTAACACTCTGAATACTGCAGTGTGCACTATCTGAATTGGATGATATGATACAGAGGCTAACTCAAGCTTTAAGAGTAATGGCAGTACCTTCTAAGTTTGAAATATTAATGCCCAATAGATACAGCACTGGGAGGGCTTCCAAAGTCTAATTTCCAGTAGGGGTGGGAAGCTAAAAGGCCACCAAGTTGTAAACTCAGAGTTCTTTTAGGTGGATAGGAATGAATGGTTGAGTATCTTAAATAAGAAAATTGTTCCACAGCTTTTCTCACTAATAAGCTAGATCTAATTCCTGTTCAGTCAATGAATGCAAATGAAATGTTCCTACCTGTCCCTAGCTAACAACTTTTATGACAAAAAAAACTTTGCAGTCAAACAAAATTTAAAATAAACAACCTAATATGTTGTGTATTTCGGCTTTTTTTGGTTAGGGGTCGCCATAGAGGAACTCCGGTCCGGTAATGATTGGCAGTAGATTTTTACGTGCTGAGTTGCCAGCCCTGATGCGCAACCTTTAATGAAGGTACGCCCATTCACGCATGTCTCCACACAGAATTCGCTCTAGCTGAGACTCGAACAGGACAACGTCTTACTGTGAGGCGACAACGCTACCGCAGCACCACCACCGCAGGTAAACAACCTAATATAATAAAACCAAAATAAAAAATAAATATAGATATATATATATATATATATATATATATATATATATATATATATCTCAGGATGGTACTTACATGACAAAGCAGTGTACATTTCAGATTAATGATTCATCTTCCTTGAGTAGAAAAACAAAATATGCCTTCCCAAATGGGTATGGACAAACTTTGCCCCAGAAGAACTGTACCCAAATACCCAGTTATGATTGTCTTTGTATTCAATATGGCATAGATCCCACATATGTAGCAAGCAAATGCTCTCATGACTGGCTTTTAGTAGTAGTGCTACAGTGTGACAAGCCACACTGTTGCATCAAAACTAGCCTTTGTGCCTTGTCAAGGTTGTCAGTCATACAGAGGCCCAGTCACACAGAACCACACATTTTGCACAGGGCAAATGAAATGCAATTGAGGACATTCATGTGTTAAACATGTACTGCCAACTTGTGTAAAAAACAGACATATGGACAGGGATAGTTGAAAGCTCTCATACAAAGCAACAATTTGCCAGAAAACCACACGTTACAGAGAATACACCAATTATATGACACACGTACCTCTCAACCTTTATGATGAACATGCCAAAGATAGGAAGCAAAATAACGGATATTAATACTGGAGAGCCCTGTCAAAAGTATGTGAGCAAGTGTGAGTTTGCATACAATGGATATGGTGGAGTTGGCTGCTCAGACTCATTTTAATAAAGCCAGTTTCACCTGTTTGACTTTTTGGATGGTCAAGTTACAAAACAGAGACTTGGTTCTTGATATGTTAAGCACCCATGACTCAGTTTTGGTGACTTGTGTACTTCATCAAGTTCTTTCTTGTAATCAGTCAGCTAGTAATTTATCTCAGCATGATGGCTTCTCATCGCAAGGTACTGTGAACATTTTCTTTTTCAGTTCCTTGCAAAATAACAATAACTGCTCCAGTTTAGACACAGATAGTTTGATGGGGTCTAAGTTTAACATCAACAACTGAATTAATAACAATCATCAGCTAACCCTATCCACAGGGCATGCTAGGAAGGGTATCACTCAAAACTCCCTGTCCTCTATGATTAAGGATTTGGACAATAAACTGTTCTATATTAACTCATTGCAGTTGAACAATATTTATTTACTTGCCTGCATAAAATGTAAAATTATATGTATGGACTTAATTTCTTTAAAATTTAGAACTGAAACCGCAAGTAGAATTCCAGTACTGCCAGGAACAAAATCCAAAAACAACCAGCAAGCCAAACCAACCACAGGTCCTCAATAAACACACATTTTGAGGACCTGTGGTTGGTTTAGCTTGCTGTTTGTTTTTGTTTTTTTAAAATTTCCTAATGGTATTGTCTTTAATTCTGCTTTCTATGCTGGTTTTATTAAGCTGTATGATAAGCATAGGATTGAAGTTATGGAACTTTTAATTATGAATTTGCTATCATACAACTTAAAGATGAAGCTTTGGCTTTGGACATGAACATTATGGCAAAAACTGCAGTTTCCCTCCTATCAGTATTACTGTGAACAACTTTTGATTAAGATAGAAAAACAAATGGAATGTATAAAAGATAGGAAAATTAAAAAAAATTATGACAGACATTAGGCCATATGAGACAAACACTATGTAGCTAAGAAAGAAAATGGGTCAAAATAATAATACTTTTGAATTCAATATTGCAGAGGCTACTCAGACACAGCAATTGAAGTCAAATAGGGCCACCCTACATGAAAGTGCATGGAGATAAATTTCTATCCAACACCTTTAACATTAGTGACCCTTTAGAGTCCCCCCACCCCATGCAGAGATCACAACTTTTAGCAAACCAGCACTCTCAATGGATTCAGCACCTGCAAGCACAACAAGGGAGATAATACCAAAGAAAAAAAAACAGGGCAGAAATAGAGAACCAGACAAGAAATGAAGACAGACATTAATAACTCCTTCTGCTATTGTAAAGGAGGTGCACATTTCCCCATTAAAATTATTGAAGGCATTACATAAGAATTTAAGGGTTATAAGATTTTTAATTACAGTAAACTGAACATACTTTGGATAATTTTTCCTTATTTGAAAGGGGTTTTACTTTTGTCCCCTGGCAACATTTTGAACTCATAGATATGCTCACTCAACTTAAATGTTTACTAGGAAATTAAACTTAGCTATTACTTTTAATGATCAGAGTTCAGTGAATACTTGTGTCTCTTCCAATATCAGGAAGCATAGTACATTTATTCTTCCCACTCATCCCCTTATTCACAAATCTGAAAAAAGCATGTGAAGTGGATCTTGATGGATTACAGGATAATATTAGACCTAATTGGTGTCAAAATTTAACTGTGAGTGGGAGGAACATTTTTTGTGACCTCATTAATGATAAAAGTGTTAGAATCATGAAGCCCAGTAAGGAAGGTGGGACTTTTATTTTTGCCACTATAAATGATGTTAGTGCAATGTTTTCACTACTGCAAGATACCAGCACATACTCTTGTGTATCCAGAAGTGAAGTCAATGTCACTTACAAGAACATTGATTTTCAAATTTTAATTTTACATCAACAGGGAATTTTTTCCCAAGAGCTTTTGAATTTTTTAACAGTCACTGATCATATTATCCCTAATATAGTTGATATACTTAAAGTTCATAAGAACTATGTAAATCCTCCCATGTGATGTACTGTGGCAGCACAAAGCTGCAAGACATGCCCTCTAGCACTTTATATATCTAAAAAATTAAAACCCAGGTTTTCTTACATGCCACATTTACTGAGAGATTCCTGGGACTTTCTGAGTAGATTTAAAAAGGAATTGTGTTGCGACAATATGGGATTTCTTTACTATAAATATCATTGACTTATTCACTTGTATATCGCAAGAAACAGGAATGGATTTTTTAGTGAATTTCTTTTAGGTCTTGACTTTCTGGCTGTATTGACTTTAAGACTACTTATTGAATTGATGAGTTTAGTGTTGGACAATATATTTTTTTGAAGGAGAATATTATAAATACGCTTGGGGAGTGTCAATGGGAGCAGCATGTGCCCCTAACTTCAAAAACTTGGTGCTACATGACTGGGAGTTAAATCATGTTTTTAATAATGATTTATATCTGCAACATTGTGCATTACATCTACACTATTTAGATGATATTTTTTATTTTATGAAAGATTGTTGAAGACTTAGTTGAAGATTTTATGACTTATTTAAATGGCACCACTGATTTTTTTCAAGTTCACACATTCTTTTATTAGGTCATCTGTTAATTACATGGGCACTATAACTGGTATAAAGGATGATAATTTTATTCAAACATTTATAGAAAATCAATTTTCTGTAATTCTTATTTACATTTTTCAAGCCATCATATGTACAAGCAAAACCTGGGTATTATAAGGGGGCAAGTTATTAGACTTTTCTGTATGATATCAAATGCTAATTTATTTATTGGTGAGTGTGATAAACTGAGAAAGATGTTTTTGGAAAGAGGTTATCTGAGACCCTTGATTAATATAATTATTAATGAGATCAGTCAAAAAATAGGTAGGTTTAAACCCTTATTAGGATATGATTCCTTCCTTGGTGAAGTTTCTAGTAACAACAGTAAGAATTCCAACTCTTGGTGTTGAGTGTTCACCCTAAAATATTATAATGAATCTTGGGAAGTGTTTAATGTTATTAAGAATAATTATGACATTTTTAAGACCAATGAAGAAGTGAATAAGAATTTGGGTGAACAACAGAACATTGAGAGAAACTTGAAGTCAGTTTTGGAAAAAACACCAAACATATCTGGCAATTATAAAAGTAATGGTGGGACTAAATGATGTGGAACTTGACTACAATGCCACTACTTTTTAACTAACATTAATTCAACATTGGGTAACATCACCTTGACTAAGATTCTGTTTTGTAAAGGGACTTGTAATTCTAAATGTGTGGTTTATTTAGCCAAATGTGACACTTGCCCAGTATTCTATGTAGGGAAGACTGAAGATGTCCTTAGAAGACTGATCTATGAGCACTTGTATGACATACGAACAGAGAATTAAAAAAATGCTTTATATAAACCTTTATAGTGTAGAAATTATAAAAAGTTTTCTTTTAGTATTCTGGACATGGTTGAAATAAGTCCAAGGGGAGGCTCATGGGAGATCCATTTAGAATACAGAGACATTTTATGGCATTTGAAACTTGATGCCACCTGGGCTCCAAGCAATACTGATAATATTTGAGTTCAGCCAATCCTTAAGTTAAGAGCAGCAACATTATACTTCATTTTACCAAGTCTTCCAAAGTTAGTTTTTAGTTATTCAACTCAGTCTTTCTTCATTGAATAATAATGGTTATCAAATCAACGATTTTTATGTCAACAAAGTTGTTTTGCATGATGATTAAGTCCATGTTTTTCATTTGCTATGTACATTCTGGTGATTTTTATTTATTTTTCATTGTTAATTTATAAATGTTAGAATTGCATTTAGCAAATGGATTTCTTTTTAATGAATTTTTTGGTACAACTATTTTTTTAAGACCAGATATTTTTAATGTGATGTATAGTATTTAAACTATCCCATGTTTGTCCATAATTAGTTATGAAGAAGTCCATTTGCTAGCATATTAGATGATAGTGCTCAACTAACTTTGTGTTTTATTGGTTTTTGATAGTTTATTAAACTTCATTTTTAACATTTAGGGTTGCCTTGTTTTATTTTTTTACACTGAAGTTTGGGTTTGTACTTTGATTCGGCTTGGTCCCTCCTGTTGTGTTTTCCTAGGGTACAGTATGTTCCTTGCACATTTTCCTTGGTTATATAAAAAAATATGACCAGGAAGAGTAGAAAACTCTGGTACAAAGCCAAAGAATACAGGGTACAAATGTCCCAAATTAAGGAGAGATTTTTTAAATATTGATCTTGTAGACTAATGTGGGTGTTAGAATGTGCAGTAGAGCCATTAGTGCTGGGTTTCTAAATGCCTTATAAGCCAGGCATAGAGTGCCTCTTAGTAGTCTGTATGAGGTGAAGTATAGCAATGTTGCTTTGAGTTGGTTCATGTAGGTTTTATGTCTTAGGCCCACTCTTCTTTTTATAAGTAACCTCTGTGGATTATTCATTTACTGCAAGTTCCTAGACAGGTACATGCCAAAGGAATCATTGTACACACTGATGAGCTTAATGTCAAATAGTATTACAAATATTTGGTCCAGAGACCTCAGCCTCTTCTACAGCATAAACACAATGGTCTGGAGGGACACGTACATATCCAGGAAGACACTATGGAACACACTCTCCATATATTTTAATCAAAGCTCTTCTGTGACCCTATTTAAGTGTAATTGGACAACTGGATGGGAAAAAGTAAATGTACCCCAGGATGTACCCTCCTAATGGAAAAAGAAAGTGCTTAAATGTGTGTTTTTTCTGGCAAATTGTTGGTTGTTGACATCTAAAAATCTGGGACTTGAGGAGCCTAATGAGAGCTGAGCAAAGTGGGAAGATGACCTCTCTGGACCTAGATTCCAAATAATGTTGGTGCAGTAGTCTCAGCAGACAAACTTCAGCTGAAATTAACTAGAAAACACTATTCTGACTAAAATTAAAATATGCAGAGACCAAATGCACAGTGAACATCCAAGCAAATTACAATACTAAAGATGTAATGTCTAGATCAACACTTAAACAAAATGTAATTGAGGTGAGCAGAGACCAAATCTTTCTCAGCTGTTGGTAGATTAAAGTTTCATTTTAAGTCAGCAAACAGATTTATGGAAGAAGGTTTTATGTTGAGTGAAAACAGAATTGAAGAATAAGGAAAAAAAATGATACAATCTCGACTCATTAATAAAAGCAAACTGGGGTAACTGCACTCAAAGTAGAAAATAGAATAAGATACACACAGCTTGGATTTGCTTTTTGCTTCTAAATAATAACTGCAAAATGGATGCCCTGCTGTAGGAACAGACATAAAGAAAAGGGAGAGTGTGCTGATAATAATAATAATAATAATAATAATAATAATAATAACAATAACAATAATATTATTATTATCATTATTATATCTTAAACTATAAGCCTGTTGCTGGAGAACTTAAGAACCAAACACATGCTAGTGCATGATTCCCGACCAATAAGACATCACTTGCAGAAAGAAGACAGACAGTAATCATTCAGCCCTAAAACTGTCCGGAGTAAAAAAAAAAATAAAACATTAGTGAGCAGTAAGTCAGCACTGAAGGCAAATACTGAATACAATAATTCTGAAAAATGCTAGTGGTACTAAATATATTTAAAAGCTACATAAAAAAAATCTTGTCCCACTGCCAGTCCATCTCCTAACATCAACAGTAATCCATCAATCATACCAGCAGCTCTGCTGGCAAAAGGGAAGGGAAAGCCATATCAAAAAACCCGGTTTGACTTCTTGTGGCTTTTTCTCACCTTCTGGACAGTATTAATAGCCACTTATCATCCTGTAACAAACAGAAGTAAAATAGTAGAAGGCATGTAAATGTCTGATGAGCTGCAAATTACTTTGCAGCCTCAATCAAGGCATTTTGTGCAGTTCATGACCTATTTTCTTAATTTAGTTTCCTTAATTTTAACTGAGCTGCTTTTATCACATAGGTCCTAGTTCTTGTCTAGTTTGCTACCCCTCTCTATAAAACTGCACTGAACTGCATACAGTCAGTATGTCTCCATTACTTATATGTATCTGTGACAATATGAGGTATTGCCAGCTATGCCAGGAGAAGTAGGGCAGTGGATGTGTAACACATGCCAACACAGCTAGCTGGAATTTTGTAAAGAATTATATGTATTTTGCATATAAAACTAATTTGTACAGATGCTTGTGTTGAAAAATGTATTGTAAAGGTGCGTGTGTTAAAAATGTACCAACAGTATGCCCTGCTGGACAGAAAGAGAAATATACATGTATTATTGTAACTGTTTAAATGTATATGTTTTAACAGAGGATACTGGAAGATAAGACACTAGGCTCAAACTTTGAAAATAGTTTCACAGTTTCATAGTATAGTACTAGGCTATCTGCCCTGGGGCATTTGTAAGCCTAGCCATAGTGATGTGGCTTTTGTCACCCCATGAAATTGTACAAAAAATGTACAGACTAAATTTAGAATACTGTGCCTCTGTCTAGTAGTGACACAATGAAGGTCCCCTTATATAATAGAATTAGTTTACTGTGCCCCTGTCTAGCAGTGACACAGATGTGACCCCTGGGGTAAACTTACGATCTCCCATCCACTCATTAAGATTTCTCTTGAAGAGAGTCAGTGAGGAGCTCTGCCTAATACGAACTTGGATCTTGTTCCAAAGCATGGGAAGCCTCTGGGTTATGAATCTATCCCTCCAGCATGTCCTATTCATACTTGTGCCGAGGTTTAAGTCTTTAGCTCTCGTGGTCCTGATGGATTTGGATTTTTTGAGGTGGAGCATGTCTATCAGATCCTGATTAGACATGGCCTTGTACGTCAGACAGAGATCATCTCTGAGCAGGCGGTATGCTACTGAATAGAGCTGAAGTTTCTTTAGTCTGGCAGAATAAGACATATGTTGGAGACCCTTGATCCTCTTGGTGAGGTACTTTTGTGGTCTCTCCAGCTGTTGCAAATGCCGGGTGAGGTACATACCAAATGGGGCATTGTACTCAATCATGGGTCTGATGAGGGAGGAATATAGGGGTACAATGACACCCTTGGATCTGGATGTGAATCCCTTCATGATGAGGTGTGCAAGGTAAAATGTTTTTCTAACCACTTTGGCAACATGGGTGGCAAATGAGAGGTCACTGTCGACTTGGGTCCCTAGGTCTCTGATTACTTTTTCCATGCTCAGTGGGTTGCTGTCTATGTGAAAATTTGTGGGTACTTTGTTTTTCCCAAAGGGAATGACTATACATTTTTTGGCATTTAGTTTAAGGCCGTGACTCCGGCACCAGTTGTCCGTTTCTGTGAGGCCTTTTTGTAGGATGTATGTGTCTGCTAGTGTATCGACTATGGCACCTAGTTTGCAGTCATCTGCAAACTTTGTCAGCCACAGCCCTCCCATGTTTGCTTTAACATCTGAGAAATAAATGCCGAACAAGAGGGGTCCCAGGACAGATCCCTGTGGGATACCACTTGTGACTGGCTTTGAGTCTGCCATTGCTCCAGTGATTTTAACTTTATGGGTTCTGTCCTTTAGCCAGTTTGCAACCCATCTAGTGACATAAGGGTTTACTTTTAAGCTGTTGAGCTTATCTATGATGCCTGAGTGGGGTATTGCGTCGAGAGCCTTAGCCAAGTCCAGGTATGCTGTATGGACTGCTTTGCCCTCATCAATGGCTCTAGTGACTGTTTCAAAAAAGTCAACCAGGTTTAAAAGGCAGGATCTGCCCTTTACAAAGCCAAACTGGGTGGGGTCAAGTGTCTGTAGGTCCCCTATGTCTCTGTTTATGAGTTCCATAATGATTCTTTCCATAGCTTTGCAGACCAGGCTGGTTAAGCTTATGGGGCGGTAGTCTCCAGGGTCTGTAGAGGCACCCCCCTTGTGGAGTGGAACCACTGTTGCTGTACGCCAGTGTTCAGGTACATATCCCGAAGTAAGGCTAAGGTTAAATAGCATTTTTATGTGTGGGTTTAGCTCCTCTTGGAGTTCACGTAACACGCAACCCGGGATACCGTCAGGTCCCATTGATGCTGTGTTTTTTGTTTTGTTTAGGGCGGTTTTCACTTGGACATCTGAGATGACAGGGAGATTACATTCAGCTGGGATAAGTATTTCTTCTTTTGGGGGTGAGGGAGGGGAGAAATTTGCACTGAACCTGTCAGCCAGAATGTTTGAAATTAAATTACCTGGCTTAGGCCATAAAGATTGTATCTTACAGTTCTCAATGCAACCAGAGACAAAAAGTCTGTACTAGGAAGTTTCCTGCATTGTCATCGGGGTGAACTAATTGCTACTCTGGAAGGATGGAGGTCTGAAATTGTTTTATGACTTTCAGGAGCTGCAGCAAATCTTCATAAGGCTCTGTGTGTATATTATTGACACATTTGTGCTAAATCCTGACAGCTTCTAGCCAGGAGGGGAAGCATGGGAACCAGAAGTCAAATGACCAGATGTATGTGATGTCATTCTGTAATCCATCACTAGAAATCATGTTCAATACTAGGTGAGACTGAAGTCTCATTGCATTCTGTTTTTTTGAACCTGGAAAAGGAGGATAACTCACCTACTTCATCTTGCCTTTATCTAGTAAGTAACCAGGGAATAATAATAATTCTTTAGATAAGTCAGGAAAATATAGTGAGATTTGTTAAGTATTGTTTTTCTGTAACCATGTGAACCTGTCCACCTGTGCTAATTTTTATATTTGCTGTGATTGACACTCTGATGTTTATTGTAAATAGATATTTAGTATGTTCATGCTCTTTTATTATTTATGATTAAATATAATAAAAAAATCATTGTTGCTGGTCCTTTAGAGAATATTTTAAAATTTGAGAGGACTTGTGTCTATTTGGTGACACTGTGGCCAGTCCTGTAAGCCTTACTGCATTTGGCCAAACACTGTAATTTGTATTAATATTAACTTCAGTCAATATAATTGGGTATCCTTGTACGAGCCTTAGAGTAGCTGTCTTTGGGGTGTCTGGTGGCAGAGTAACTGTCTTATAGTCTCAGCAGAAGGGGGCATAGCTAGTAAATCTGTGTCAGCCTTTCCCAGGTTGAGTGTGTGTGTGTATATGTGTGTGTGTGGGGGGGTTCATGTGTGTGTGTGTGTGTGGGGGGGGGCTCATGTGTGTGTGTGCGTGTGCATGTGTGTGTGTGTGTGTGTGTGTGTGTGTGTGTGTGTGTGTGTGTGTGTGTGTGTGTGTGTGTGTGTATATCTGTGTGAAAATCAAATCTCAAAGAGTATGTGTGTCAGCTGCTTGAAGCAGGGGCACAAAGCACTGGTTTCATAGACAGAGTGGTGGAGAACTTGCCTTGGACACTCAGCTGAGGTCTCAACTGTATAGCTGTGCTATTGGGGAGTCTGACTGGGGACCTAGAAGGAGATAGATAGGGAAATCCAGACCCCGGACTGAGTGTGTTTCATGTGTGTTCTTAAGGGAAATTGTGCTTGATCCAGGGAGCTGCATCTGGAAATACTGGGTGTATCCATTTTTGTTCCAAGTGAATGTCCATCTCCAGTGCCAGTGGTGAGGATTCAGGCTCCTTGATTACTGACCCAGAATGTGGACATCACAGTATCAACCCTTGCTTTCCACTTCACTTTTAAACCTGCAATATCTGGGACAAGGCAACCATTCACTGGAGAGTCTTCTGTATATTTTCTCTTTTCTACCATAGTTGCATACACCTCCTGTTGCATTTACGTCACTCATCAATCAGCATTAAAATATCTTGGATAAGTATTTTTCTGTTTTCTACTGAGATATTGTGATAGCTGTACACCACTTCTGTGTTTTTATTAATCAAGCTAAAACTTGATTCTTGTTTGCTCATGTAAGAGTAGACAGGGAATCAAATTATTTCTAGGACTCAGATTGCAATAAAACCTTGAAGAGTGTCATTTGCTAATGGCCAGTGTGCTTATTTGATTTGTTCATCTTTTTTCATTGTTGGTATAAACTGCCTGCACTTGTGCAGTACTGCACTTAATGCTGTGGTGTTGCAACATGCACTTGATTCTCTGCCTGTCTTAATACCACCTATGATATCCCTATTAGTTAGTGTGAACAGTGATATGCAGATGTCCAGTCAGCTACTTGTAGTTGCAAAATGAGCCGGAATGTATACCACGTATCTTCCACCTAACTTCTAGCAACTCACAGCTGCTCTACATTGCCATAAGTAACTCATAGTTGGTCTGTATTACTCAAAGTGGCCTGCGGTTGCTTCATATAGCTCCTACTCAATGGTAGTACTGCAGAGCATTCTATGATGCCCATTGTCATGGATGCAACTTAACCCAAGTTACTTAATTTACTTTATTTAGTCATGCAGTGTGCTCTTACCAACCAAACTTAATTTTCCTAATTTGATTTATATAATAACAGCCAATGTACCAACTCTTATTAATTCATATAACTCTTATAAACCCTCCATGAGAAAATCTTCATAGCTACATTCCTCCACAGTATTGTCCAGAAACTATATTATTAAGTACATATCATACTAAGTGTAACCCTAATTAATTGTCAAAATCTCTGCACCAAGATGAAAGATCATCCTTCTGGTTTCCCTTCTGTTGCCAGGCTGAAAGCATGTGTCACCTTAGATAGTGTAGTAACTGCCATATCCTTACAGATAATGAACTTTTAAATGACTCAAGAGATTATACTTGTGGGAGACGAAGACATTTAATAATATAGAGGTCTCTTCTCACAAAGAAAATAAACACTGACTACAGCAACACACACAACCTCAACACTCTACATTAATACACACTAAAATGTTTTATGCTGAAGTGTAACAAAATCTTTGCCAAAACCTCCTAGGCCAGTGAAGACTAGGTTACAGAAAAAATGCATCACCACATCATCTTTAGGTGCACTTTTATCAAAGAGTCATCAAATTAACTCAAATCTAGTATGCCAGATCAGTATAAAAAAAAAAAAAAAAAAAAAAAAACAGTTTTAATGTTCATTGAGCCTTGCTCTGAGGCACATTTATTCTCCTCTCACTAGGCTGGATAAAGACAGGATAATAGTGAGTAGTTTTTCAGTTGCTAGGATTTCTGGTATTGCAGTTTCTTAAGACAGTTTCACCTTGAAAATATAACTACAATATTGCAGTGGGTGCATGTGGTTGTGATTGGCATGGGACACAAAACCCTAAAGGATATGCAGAGAGACATGTCAGAGCTCTCCATGCATGTCAAAAAGGCAGGCAAGGCTCCGGTCCTTAAAATCCTTCCTTCTCCAAGAATGATGACTAGCTACAGAGAAAAAAAAATGGCTTTAACAACTGGCTAAACAGTGTCATTATAGGGAGATCTAGTATGTGTCAATATGGGACAATATGCTTGACAGTCCTACTTGCTCTGCAAACCATGGCCTGTACCTCTTACTCTAAGCATTCTACATAAAGGCTAAAGCCTTTTTTATTCCCATAGTACATTTTGATGGTAAAATCCAGCTACAAGAGGTCCCAACATAACAACATATTAAATTCAAAGCAAGATCACAATAAGGTAGCTCTGCTCAATTACAAAAGTCTCAACAACAAGCTGCATGGCCTTCAGGCACATTTGCATTTGAAAACTATCCATATTTGTGCATTTCTTGGTTTAAATGTTCAAAAACACTTCCTCCATACCTATGTTTTGTGCTAACCATGACTTCTGATATGATGGCAACACTGGCAGCATCTTCATATTTGTTAAGGGCAATATCACCTTTAGATAGATTCCTAAGATCTAATCAAACTCTAAATCCCACTACAAAGTGCCAGCTATCAATTTATTGTCTGTACAAGACATTGTGCCCTGAAAATCATACAAGTACCTAAATGCACTTTATGAACTCCCTGTAAACAAGAATCTCACTATTACTTCAACTACCCCTTCAATAAATGGGAGTACCTATACCTGCAATGTAGGACATGTCTAAAAGTTGTGAGATTTAATAAGCAAAAAAATCCACTGGACTATGTTGTTAGCAAACCCGCTAGAGGACATACTATTCTCAATCATGTCCTTATAAATATAGCTTCTTTGTGTGTTATTCCTCTGATATCTCCTTCCCCAGATAAGTCAGGTCATAAACTAGAGAATTTCACCTTCAAAATCTCTAAACCTTCTGTAATCAATATGTCAGAACATAAACAGTATTAAACAAGCCATAATAGGGTCAGTCCTTAAACGGTGTAACCTGGGTTTAGTCACTAACTCTGTCCTTAAAGTTTGATGGACAGCAGTAGTGAGGCCACTCTTCAATGGTGGTCCTACCACTGACTCCGGGAATTACAGGCCCAGCAGCCTGACAAGTCATTTTTGCAAACCCAACTATGATATTAAAATATCATCAGACTAGTCCCACAGCAGTCTGGCTTTCTCAAGGTCAGATCATATCTAATGAGTCTGACTTGGCTTTTTGAAAGGGTAAAAGGAGGAAAGCGCCAAAAAGTCACCAATAAACAGAAGAAAAAACACCTGGATAGCTGTTTCCACAGAATCACATTTTATTCAAGGGTATAAAGCACAGCTCAGCAACCACTAACACTGACTACGACAGTAAACTGTATGTTTTCATCCACAACTTCTTCAGATACCTAACAGCAATACCTTAGAGTATATATATATTTTTGTTAAAAAGTTTTAAAAGGTTAAGCACATTTAATCAGAACACATTTATATAACAGAATCAAATTAAACAATGCATATGAAAAGTACTTTTAAGAAAATGCACATAAAAAACACCCATAAAGGAATTAAAATACAGATCTGTATCAAAAGGTGTGTGCAAACATGTTGTTAAAATATAAATGATTTTATATTAAAAATTATATTTAAAAAAAAATTGTTTAAAATTTATACTTAGAATTTCTTTTACAGTTTTGCTGCCCTAAGTTTCAATACAGGTGCTATGGAAACCATATCATTAAATCCTGGCCATTTATTAGATTCTAAAACCAATTGCCAGTATATCTCCCAATATTCCAATTTGGTTTCCCATGCACCGCCTCTAATGTCTGATTTAACTTCTTTTAATACAAAAGATGTAAATGAAGCTTCTCTACATGTTTGAGTTTGTAAAGTGCATTCCTTTTGTTCTCTTTCCCAATACCATAGGAATGTTCATAAGTCCTCCTTTTCAAACTTATCTCCGTCTTTCCTACATAAAAACCTTCACATTCCCCACAAATGGCTACATACACTAGCCCTTTGGAACCACAATTAGAATACGAAGTAGATCTGATATATTTCTATTGACTAGAGAAATATATCTCAGACACATTTTAGAGATATATGGGCATTGTGGGGAGGCCCCACACTTATAGTTTCCTACTTCCTCCTCTCACTTTTGAAATGTCTATTCTCTAAAATATTTTTAATACATCTACCCTTTTTAAACACAAATCTCAAAGGTTCATCAAACTTCAGATTAAAATCACTAATCTTTGAGAACCTGTTACATTCTTCTTTCACTATTTCTTTAATAATGTTGACATCACTACTATAATCCAAAATATAAAGATTACTAAAATCTTTTCTAACCTCATTTTTAGGAATATTAGTCCCCCTTTTTACTTCCTCCATACCAAGGATGGGAGCAAACATAGTGTTTCAATTAAGAAGGACCTCATTGTATGTTTCATTAATCAGATTTTCAGGGTAGCCCCTCTCTGTAAACATTGATTTCAATAAGTCACCTTCTTTAATAAAGTTCTAGTCATCTGAGGTCATTCTGGTAACCCTAACATATTGACCTTTCACATTACCTTTTTTCTGTGAATAGGGGTGTGCACTTTTATGATGTAGAAAAGAATTACAATAAGTATCCTTCCTATGAACTCTCGATACATATCTTTTATCGACTGTATCCTTCCTAATATTCACATCCAAATAATTTATTTCATTATACCCTACATCTTGTACGTACAATTTAGAAATTCAGTACTACCTGAAATATAGTTAAAGAATTCCCTGAACCTTTCTTCACTATCCACCCACAAAATACATATATCATGTAAAAATCATTTATAAAACACCCAACTCTCTTTATAATCAGAATTGAATATGTACTTATACTCCCACCAAGGTTGGAGCACACATGGCCCCATCACTACCCCTTTAGTCTGTTTGAAAAACTACCCCTCAAAATAAATAAAGTTATAATTTAATATGATTTCCATTAAAACCAAAATCACATAGATATCTTTATCACTAAAACTCTCATTTCTCCTTAAAATTTCTCCTAAAAATTCTAATCCTTGTATATGTGGAACATTGGTAAAAAGATCCACAATATCAATAGTAATAAAAATAACATTATCTTTAAATAAATTTTTACTTATACTTCTTAAAAAATCCCATGAGTCATTCAACACATTGGGGGCCTTAATAGAAATGTTTTTCAGTTTATGGTTCAAATATTTAGCAATTGAGGCTGCCACTGACTGACTTGCTGCCACCACCAGTCTCATGGGTGGGTCTTCCATATTTTTATGTATTTTTGGGATCCCAAATACACTAGGTACTTTAGGTTCTTTATTATACACTAGGTACTTTAGGTTCTTTATTATACAAAAATCTAAAAGTTTCAAGGTCTATACATCCCTCTAAAATCAAATCATTCAAAGTAACATTTATTTTCTTATAAGCAATATAGATTTTGTTTAAAGATACCTCAGTATATTTGTTTTCATCCAATAACAATTCCATCATTTTACTTTCATATATAATGGTATCCATTAAAACCGTGCCCCCCCCTTTGTCCAGTTTCATTACTCTTACAGATTTAGTTTCCCTCAACAAATCCAAAATAGCTCTCTCTTCATTTGTTAAATTTGACCAAACTTTATTCTTATGAATATTCCCCTTAGCTTACTTTCTACCATGTTTTTAAAATTCTTTAATTGTGGGTGCAATGGGTGGTTCCATACACTTTTCTTTTTTTTTGGTTTGTCCTCAACTCTACCAGGTTCATTAATGAATAACTCAAGATTTTTCTTATGCACAAAAAGTTTGAGGTCAATTATCATATTACTAATATCACTTTTTTTCCTTGGAACAAATTAAAAACCTTTGGCAAACAGTTCAAAAAATCCATTGGTGATGTCCATACTACTATAGTTAAAAATAGCATAACCCTGATGTGTTAGCCTAACCTCTGATGCTTCAGCCTACATATCTATGCTGTTAAAATTCAACCTTCCACATATTTCTTCTAAAGACCGTATTTCCTCCCTTTGTTGCCCAACCCCCTCCAATCCTCCTGGTAATAACGCACTGGTGTTTTGCTTCTCAGTCTCTCGGACCTTCGGAGGGGGGGGGGTATTCTAAAGTGTCATTTATATCTCCCATTTCTTCCCCATTTTCATAATGTATGTCAGATTCTGTTCTATTATTAACATATACTTTATTACTCTTATCAGAGTGTGGCCCTACTCTCTCTTTCCTGTAATGACTACTATCCCCAGAAAAGAAGTTAACATAATTTTTGGATTTAGGATAGTGTGTTTTTTGTGCATAATCCATCAAATTCCTTTCCATTTTCCTCTTTTTCCTATTAATAATCACATTAATTTTATCATCCACACTTGCCCCTATTTCAAAATATTTCTTCTTCTCTTCATCTACCATAAACATTGTCATTAACCAGAGACTCATTTACCTTACAAATCTTGTCATTAAGACCTTTCATTAGCCTTTCATTTTGTTTAATTATGGCTTTCAGTATATTTAAACCACAAGTGTCAAATATATCCAACAGTTTGATATGATATTCTGAGCCTAATTCAACATTATTTGGAAACCTATAGACCCTCAGTCCTTTTGGTACAATCTTTAAATTAATGCATTGTCTTAAATAAGCATTATCAACATTTAGAGACTTATACTTAAACAAGTCCTGTAAGTTATTTAAATTATTAACATGTGTCCGTTTCATTATTTTCCTTTCTTCCTATAGGTTTTTCATAAGAAATGCGTTGATTTAAACAAGCGTCTAAATTAAGTTCAGTATATTTCACATAATTAGAAAACCAGTCACCTTGTGTTTTTTTTAGCATTTCTGGTCTTCTGTTCCCTTACGCCCTCACTTGTAGATAGCATTTACAGATGACTGTAAAATCTCCAGAGTATTTCTATAATCCAAAATTGTAGTATTACTGGGGTTAGCTGCATTTCCATCCTCGTTAGTCTCCTTGTAAGCATCTCCATTAACACCACGCAGACGGGCAGCCATAGCTGTTTCGTCATCATCTAGTTGACACACCCCTTCTTTCTCAGAATTTATAACATTAGGGGCAGGTCGTTTAAATGAAGAACAAATAGGTTTCAGCAGTTTAACTAGCTGTGCTACCTGCCCCAGCAGAAGATAGAAGAAACTTAGGACAGCAAAACTGTAAAAGAAATTCTAAGTATAAATTTTAAACAAAAAGTTTTTTTTTAAATATCATTTTTAATATAAAATTATTTATATTTTTAACAGCATGTTTGCACACACCTTTTGACACAGATCTGTATTTTAATTCTTTTATGGGTGTTTTTATATGCATTTTTATATGCACTTTTCATATGCATTGTTTAATTTCATTCTGTTATATAGGTGTGTTTTGATTAAATGTGCTTAATCTTTTAAAACTTTCAACAAAAGGTGAGCAATTTATGTAGATTTTGGGTGGATGGATTTTATGTTTACATTCATTTAATGTATTAAAACATTCTAGCAATAATACCAGTTTGATTCACTAGAGGTCGCTAACACATTTTCAATATATTGATGCAATTTTTATTTTAATGTATACTAATTGAATGGAGTTAGTATTGTATTTATGTTTATATTTATATGTGCATATATAATATTTTTTCAGTGTTAGGATAGTAAAAGTTTTATTAAAAGCGGTTGTATGTTTCCTATTAAGGAATACAGTCTGTGAATAAGTATTATAACATCTTGGTATTTTAACAGTTAAAATGGGTTAATTGAATAATTCTGTGTAATTTAATTGAATGAATGCGTGTGTGTGTATATATATATATATATATACTCTAAGGTAATGATGTTAGTTATCTGAAGAACTTGTGGATGAAAACGTACTGTTTACTGTCATGGTAAGTGTTAGTGGTTGCTGTGCTGTGCTTTATACCCTTGAATAAAATGTGATTCTGTGGAAATGGTTATCCAGATGCTTTTTTTCTACTTTTTGAAAGGGTATCACAGGCTGATGACAGCAGTCATGTTATAACACAGTGTGCCTTGACCTGACCAACACATTTGACACCATCTCCTGTGCTAGCATAGTCATTAAGCTTAACATAGGTTCATAGGTACATAGGTTGGTACTGGGCTATCTGCCCGAAGGCATATATTAGCCCAGCCACGTTGTGTGGTATTCACCGCCCCTTTAGTAGTTCTATAGATCCTTGTACTAGCAGCTAGTACCCTTGGCCCCTATCTAGTAGTGCTGTTGGTGTGATCCCCGGTGTGAAATTTCTGTTACCCATCCACTCATCAAGGTTCCTCTTGAAGAGTGATAGTGAGGGGCTCTGTCTTATGTAGATCGGGACCCTGTTCCATAGTAAGGGGAGTCTCTGCGAAGGGAATCTATCCCTCCAGCATGTTCTATTCATTGTTGTGTGGAGGTTTATATCCCTAGAGCGTGTAGCTCGAGTAGATTTGATTTTGCTAAGATGGAGCATGTTCAACAATTCTGGGTTGGACATGGCTCTGTACCTTAGACAGAGATCGCCTCTGAGAAAGCGGTATGCAACAGAGAACAGACTTAGCTTTTTCAATCGTGCTGCATAGGGCAAATGTTTGAGGCCACTAATCCTCTTGGTTAGGTACCTTTGTGGTCTCTCCAGCTGCTGGAGATGTCTAGCCAGGTACATTCCAATTGGTGCATTGTACTCAATAATAACATATTATAAATAGATCTCTATGCAATAAGGGGAATAGCAAACTGGCTAAAAGACAGAGCCCGCATGCTTCAGGTAGCAGTTGCCTCATCAGGGTATGAAAATAACCAATGATGTCCTGCAGGGATCAGTGCTGGGACCTTTCTTGTTCAGAATTTACTTTTCTAATATCCAGATGATGAACTAAAACATCTGGCTATAGTTATTGTTAAGTCCCCCTCTGAAGCCCAAGTTCGTCAGAAAGAATTTACACTTGTAAATACCTAGTTTACTAAAAATGGGATCAAATTAAATGCTAAAAAATACAATATTGTCACATTTGGCAGACAACCCCTCCCCCTAGCATGCAACACAGATAACATCCCACTCCAAACTAAGAATGTTGTTAAAGACCTTGGAAATTGGGTTGATAATTCCCTTGTCTTTAATCATCTTGTAACAACAGTAGTCAGAAAGTCATTCTATTCAGCTCAGTTAATTGCCAAAGGAAAATCATCCAAATCTAAAGAGGAGATAGCCTCCTTATATTAAAAATGTATTAGGCCAATTATTGAATACAATCCCACCTTTAGTATTCATTAGCAAATAAATAAAACATGGTGGACAGGTAGATTCATTACACAGTACATTTCCCACTTCTGGAATGTACTCTTACTGCAAGTTAAGTAGTGTGGAACTGTTTGATTGGATGAGTATTCACAACTTCATTCCTGGCTTCACTGGCCTAGCCCTCTTCAAAAAACGACGTACAGTCTAAGGTTGGGTAACTGTAAATGATCCAAAGACTCTGCTGCCTTGCATTGTGTTTCTTATGAACAAAAGTAAAACAGTTTGTGTGGGGGGGGCAAAAATGAAGCAATGCAAGGCAGGGAAGAAAAAATGCAGCAATATATGTTATGAGAATGTATGCGAGAGCTAGAGTGAGAGGTGTAGAAGGGATGGTCAAAAATTATTTACATTTAATAAAGCAAGACAGGGAAAAAGTACAGTTGTGTACCTACCATTAATGTAGATGTTCGAGTGTATTCACTGTTGCAGTCATTGCACTTGAGTTATCCTGCTGGAAGGCTACCTGCAGTCGGCCTGAATTCCAAAGTCTTGGTCCGGCGTCGGTTGCTGTCGCCTCTTCCCTGACGTCAGTGCGCCAAGTCAGAAAGATAGTGAGAAAAGTGTAACAGGTTTAAAATATGAAGCCTTCATCTCTTTTTGGAGGTTAAGGAGTAAGTCTGAAGGAATTATTATTATTATTATTATTATTATTATGATTATTATTATTATTATTATTATTATTATTATTTTATATTTGTTGACTGGGTTTGTCCGACTGGCCTACAACTGCCTGTTTTCAGCGGAGGCCCAAGGAGAAAAGCTCCAACAGAAAAATAGAAATTTTACATATTGAATACATATAAAATACATTCATTAGTACCACACATTACTGCATTACAGTGTCATACATCACAGAGTGGCAAGTGAAATACATATAGAAATGCATTCATCAGAGGGATACATTCATAATTACATATTATATACATAACAGTGCAATAATTAAATAGCTTTAATATTTAACTAGCTATGTTTGTACAGTGATGTAGCAAGAGGAGAAGATAAAGTAGTAAGTTTGTTTACTGAAGGGAAGAAAGAGAGAAGGGAAGTAAAAGGTTATAGGGGAGTGTTTACGGGGGATAATTACATTGGCAGGTCCATTTTTCATGAAGGTATTTTTTTGTAGCAGTTGTGAATTGATTGAGATGTTTAAGGGATCTTACATCTAGTGGTAGGCTATTCCAGGCCCTGGAAGGGTTAAAGCTATAGACTAGGTGACCCATTTTGGTCCTTGTTTTGTAGATTTTTAGTAGGCCTTGTTCAGAACTGTGGAGTAATCTAGTGGGTAGGTAATGAGAGATTAGAGAAGAGATAGTTGGACAGAAAGAGAGTTTGTAGAGAATTGAGTGAATAATCTGAAACTGATTATACTGAAACAGGTAAGGTAATTCTAGCCAATTTAGTTCTTTTAGTGAGAGACAGTAATGGGACTTGTAAGAATTTTGGGCAAATATGGCAATCCTGCTATAAGTCATTTCTAACTTGTTTAGTAGTCCAGTGTTGAGGCTGGTGAGAATTTGGGAGCTATAGAGTAAAGTGGGTAAGAGGTAGGCATTCAAAAGGGTTAGTTTTGCTGTTTTGGTGAGATATTTTTTTGTTTCTATAGAGTAGACCTAGCTTGAGATGTGTTTTTCAGATACAATTATTGACGTGTAAATCAAAGGTTAGTCTATCATCCATAGTAACACCTAAGAGTTTTGTACTGGTGTCCACCTGTTTTTGAGTATTATTTTGTGACAATATGGAGAAGGAAGACTTTATGTGTTTAAGGTTTTTAGGGAGAAAAAGTAGTAATTTGGTTTTCTTTGGATTACAGATAAGTTGATTTTCAGATTGCCAGTTTTCTACAGAGTTAAAAGAGAACTGTCTGTGTGATTTTAGTTGAGTTGGTGATTCAGCAATAGTGAAAAGTGTAGAATCACCTGCGTATTGTGAGGATCCAGGACAGGAAGAGTAAAGAAGGTTGGTAAAGATGTTAAAAAGAAGTGGCCCAAGGATGGAGCCTTGTGGAATACCTGTTTTAACAGGAAGATGAGGGGAGAAAGCTGAGAGCCATTTGACTGACTGAAGTCTATCAGAGAGACAGCTGTTAAGCCAAGATATGATGGATGGAGAGAAGTGTAAGTTTGCTAGTTTAAGGAGAAGGAGTTTATGAGAGACTGCATCAAAGGCTTTAGAGAGGACAATGAAGAGACAGGAAATAAGTTTGTTACTGTCTCTAGCTAGTGATCGAATTTAGAAAAGACAGGAGAGCTGTAGTAGTGCTGTGCATGGGACGAAAGCCATGTTTGGTAGGTGTGAGTAGATTCTCTTGCAGAAAGTAGAGTAAGACTTGATTGTGTACACATTTTTCCAGAATTTTGGAGAGTGGTGAGAGTATGGCTATGGGTCTAAAATTAGTTATACCTATGGAGTTTCCTCCTTTGTGTATTGGAAGGGTGTAAAATTGCTTCCAGATGGAAGGGAATGTGGATTCCGTGATAGAGTGGTTTATTAGAATAGAGTATGGGAAAACAAGAACATCAGCAGCAGCCTGAAGGAATGCGGATGGGAATGTTGTCTACAAATGTGGAGCAAGGTTTTAATTCAGATAGTAGAGTTTTAATATAGTTAGTGGAGACAGGTTTGAGAGAGAAGGTAGTGGTAGGCTTACTACTGATGGAAGAGTTTGAGCTATTAGGTCTATTACTGCTGGTGGGATGGTTTGTGTCTTGATTTAGTAATTTGGATATTGAATCTATAAAGTAGTTGTTGAATATGGAGGCAGTTTCCTCATGTGTTTTGTCAGGATGAGGGTTAGGTGAGACTAGTGCACCTGGGTGTAGTATTTGATTTACAAAGTGCCATAACTTTGAAGAAGTTAAGATTGTCTGATAATGTATGCAGGAGATATATGTGGATCCTTTTTTTTCTGTTAACATAATAAACTTTATTAAGAACTGGGTAGTCAAACAACAATGATATTCAAAGAAATATTTGAACATGAATTCGTACAAAAAATAATAAATAAAACAGTGCAAAACTAGATGCCTGCCAAATGACACTACACAAACTGCATTTGCCAGCAATGAAAAAACGATGTCCAAAAATAGTCTGCATGCCATGCAATAGAGTTCCATATACTCAAAGCTGCACGAAGACAAATTGCCATTTCCTTGCTCCAGTCTACCTGCTGAGTCTTCCAATTCTTAAAATAATGGCTAAAAGGGCTGCAACAATATACAAAACCATCCAAAATATGTTTGGGATCCCCAGTTTTACCCTAGAACTACCCAAAAGCCAAAACATAATCTATAAGGTCTGGCACAAATATTTGTATTGCCCAGCCTAAAGAATAATACATCGTCCTGTAGACCAACTGAAAATCCAGGCAGTCCCAAATCATATGGAAATAACCAGCAACCTCTCTGTAAATGCTATTTTCTTTTCCACAAGCTTACTGAGGAAAATTGCCAAGCATAGATAATTTTATAATGGATAAAGGTGGTTATCTCAGGTAATCTGGCATGAAACAGTCTTTAAAGACTATTAAGCAGTCATCATCTGAAATCCCTGGAGTAACCAGTGTCCACCACCTATGTGTAGGGTGGGAAAATCCATTCCCTGAGGTGCTGGAAATCCTCTTGTAAAATGGCCCCACCTTTGGTTTAGTAGCAATAAAGGGGGACATGATCCTATGTGGAAAATGAAATTAACTGACAGTCTCTCCATGGGCTTTAAATCTTTGCTCAATCTAGTTACCAAAGAAGAAATGTAGAGAAATTGTCTCCACCTAAAAGTTCCTTCAGTATTTAACTGTGAAAAGCTCTTCTGCCAAAAATCTTTAACATATATAATACAGGACAAAATCCAGATGGAAAACACTATCACTTTCACTTCCATACAAAAAAGAGTATTAAACCAGACTCTGACCCAATAAAAGATTTCATATTTCTCAGCACTAGGTGAGCAATGTTTAATATGCCACTTTTCCACACCTCCAGGATCTCATACCTTGCAGGCATCTCTTACTGGGCATAAAGATGTCAAAAGGTACAATACCTCAGCTCTATCCAAAACCAAACTGGTATGGGGATAATCCTGGCCCTGGCCAACTGCCAGCCCATAAAAGGCTTAACATAAGCAATGAATTAGGAAAACCTAACCCTCCAAGCCATTTTGACAACATTAGCCTCTTCCTACTGATTTTGGCAATTGACTTGCTCCTTAAAAAATGTAACAGCAACTTGGACAACTTAGAGACCCACTTTCCTCTAACAGTATAAGGTAAATGCCAAACTATAGACAGTATTTTAGGGAGTACACCCATTTAAATAGCTTGTATCTTATGTAAACAAAGAAGGTGTAAATAACACCATGAAAACAATTACTCCCTGACCACAATATATATAAAGCTCTACAATCAACAGTCAACATATCCTGCATTAAGAATGTCATGGTAATTCACAAATAAGAAAGTCCATAAATACCCTGATCCCTTGATACTCTACTTAGAACCAATATTATCAAAACAAGAACTGTTTAAGAGGAACAACAAAATGTTTGATTTATTAATACAGAGACCAGAGAAAGTAACACATGCATCTAAAAGTGAAAGGATTTTAGGGACTGCTTGAAGAGCTTCCCAAACCCATATAACCCCATCATCTGCAAGCCGTGTGACCCTAGGTGGGCTAAATCTAAGGTTTACGGCTATTCATCAACTTCCCTTTCCAAAAAAAGGAGCCAAGGTCTGAACTACCAAGATAAAAAGTAAGAGGTAAAGGGGACAGCCCTGTCTATTACCCCTCAATCACCCCTCAATCACCTAATTCCACCCGAGAAAATTCCATTGGTATCTACCACAGCTTCAACGTTCCTATATTATAGCTTGACTTTACTGATAAAACTGGGAGGAAGATTAAAACTTACTAAGGACTGCCATAGAAAGAACCATTCTACCAAATCAAAGGCTTTAGAAACACCCAACAACAACACAGTCCTACACTCTGGAGAACATAAACTAGATTACTGGAAATTCAACCATAGTTGAATTAAGTCTGGACCACCCATTCAATCTTTCATATATCCTTGCTGCCTGTCATGGATTACAGTGTTTTATAACCTTTCTAGTCTCTAGTCTGTTTGTTAAGATCTTTGGAAGACTTTTATTACCAGTGAGAAGAATGAAACAGCTCAATATGAAATATCAGTACCAATTTCCATACTATCCTTTGTTTGGGTTAAAACAAAACTTGCTTTATTCTCAGAGCCTGGGAGTTTCCTTAGATCGTCTGCCTCTTCAAATACTGTTATTAACTGAGGAGCCAAGATCCCCTTGTTTTGCTTGTAAAGTTGTGGGATAAGGCCATCTGTCCCTGGAGCCTTCCCATTATTAACATGATCTAGGGCTCTCTGTATCTCTATGTATCTCTAACATGGAAAAAGGCTTCCCTAAAACTTTCCTCTATCCCACCGCAAGTGTAGGGGGATTAAGTTTCTCCGGAAAAGATGTCACTTCTTCCTCTAAAGGATTAAATTTGGATGCATAAAGTCCTTTTAAACATGCCAACATCAACAGATTAATCTCTAAACCTCCCATTGTGAGCTGACTGTTATGAAGTGTAAGACTAATTATGGAAATGTCTCTTCTTCCAAAAAATCTTCTTGTTTAGAGCTTTAAAGATGCCATTCCTTTTGCTCAAATTAAACCTTTAATTCTTTCAAATTTCTCTTGGATCCAGGAGAACTGTCTTGCCTTATACTTATTTGAGTTATGCTCTCTCTCTCTCTCTCTCCATATGTATGGTCAGTGAGAATGACACTTCCATGTAGGGGATTCAGTCTGCTGGCCTTCAATAATATGACCTACAATATCAATGTTGACTCCATTCGGAATTTGTTACTGGCAATCAGCCTTAATGAAAGCAGCAGGTAAGCTGTCCAAAGAAGATGAATTTATCTGAGCTAGGTTTGGTAGAGTGCGTTTTGGTGAGCTTAGTATCTTTATTTTTTCAATAACAAAAATTTTCATCAATGGAATTTTTCTTTTTCAAGTATACTGTGCTATCAAACTTATAATAATATTGTTTGTGTTGGTGGGTGCAGTGTGTCTTCTAACACAGAGGGGGGGTTCTCATCTCTCCACAGAAAACAGTGTTTTAGGCATTTTTCAGATATCCGTCTACATGCCATTTTACTTTTGTTTTTGTTTAATAAAAGAACACAATAAAATTGGGCTGGAGCAGTAATATCACATTCAGCAGCTGATCATGCAGGCTCACTGCCCTTGTGCTGCATTATAATACATCCTTTTGCTTCATTGCTTGGAGGGTCAGTAAGAAATCCACTTTCTGCATATTAAAAGACACACTTATTAGGTACATTTTTCAGAGATTTTTTACCCTAAACAAGAATAAACATTCTAATGGTAAGTAAAAGGAGCATGTTGAGATGTTTCTGATATGTAAGTAATCTGATTTTGGTTTAATTTCTCCAAACGTGGAGGTTTTTACATGCCTTGATGAGAGTGGACCCCATTCATAAGTCAGGGAGTAATTAACGTTCGTAATATCAGTTGTGTTTCAGTTTTTCCTTGGTTCAATAAATCTAATAAGATGTTGCTACATGAATCCTTAACCCTGTGCTCAGTGGACCTTGACATTATGCTGTACAGAATGTCTGCTGACTTATTTATTTTCATCATATCCAGAGGCACCACTCTTATACTGCTGTCCTCTGCCCAGGACTAATAGTTGTCAGTCACTGGTGTGTCTGTCTCCTTCTAGCTCCATGTAGGGCAAGTGTTTAGATGATAAAAAAAATGTACTGCTTTTCTCCAAGCCTTATTCATGGCAGTTCTTTAATTCATTTTTTATATTTTTTTTCTTTGCTTCTTAAATGAGTAAACCCACTATATTCCAGCGCTTCTTTTCAGAGGAAACCATCAAGCACTGTAAGGTGAAGTAACATGCACTATCAGACAGTAGGCAAATGGACACTGATGGAATCAAGCCACGGATGGCAGTATACATTTCAGCAAAGCTCTTAGCCTTAACATGCTGAACTAACCTGCTTTCTTGTGTTTTAACAGTACTTTGACAGTTCTTTGTTTTTTATTTTTCTCTGTAGAGATATGTAATTCATTGCACAAAAATTCTAAGCTAATGCAACGAAGCCTTCAGTAGATAAAATAATTTGCTAAATGTAGAGAAAATAAGTAAAGATTGACCCTGGGAATCAGAAACATTTGCTACATTTCAGGAAGCGGTTATGCTCGATGAGCAGCCATGTGAAGGATTTGGGCAATTCAAATGCACAATTAGTGCGAATGGTGGATGTTGATCAGCAGGTTTGTTCACAGCATATGGAAATAATGGTTGTATAATAACATTGCAATATGCAGCATTATTAAAATGAGGATCTCTGTGTATGCAAATGAGGGGAAACAATATAGTTGTGCAGTTCAGACCACCAGTAGGTTTGAACACCATAAAAACCACGATGTTGTAACAGTGGTGTGACAGAACTATGTTGGAGGTAATTGCAGCATTAACAATTGTGTGTATACGCAACAGGCTATAATTCCCAATTGTAGTCACAAAGGTGCATGTCATTGTTCTTGGAGGGGCCAGTTCATCTGATGACAATTAACATTTAGTGGCCTTCATAGCACTGGCATTACACACCAGTACAATGTGGACTGAATCACTATGAAGGGCCTAGTGAATGTGGTGACCTCATCTGCAGGACCATGAGAGCAGGAGCAGCCTTAGGTCAACTGGTGCCCTAGGCAAAAGGGCACCATGGCACCCCCCACCACACACCCAGTGCCCCCATCCTGGTCTACCTACACCAAATAAATACTGGAAAAATGCCCCTACTAAAGCGGCACCCTAGGCGGCCGCCTTATTGGCCTATGCCTAAGCCCAGCTATGCATGAGAGTTGTGTACTACCTATCTCAGTGAATACTAAGGTATGTGCAGCTTCAAGAATACTCCCTACAGAAACTTTTAACTGACCAATAGGGGGTACAGTGAGGTTATCCCCAGCATCTTCCCTGAAGGATACTCCACCATTTTCTCAATGAAATGCTACAACATGAGAGGGGAACATATGTGGTTTCATAGGTTTGTAGGTTCATAGGTGTTTATTAGGCTAACGACCACAAGGGCCTTTTTAAGCCTAGCCATGCATCACAAATCTCTGACAAATTCCTTGTACCACAGTAGAGAAAGACAACACACCATGGAACTCTCATGATATAATCTATTTCCCTGTTTTACTAGGGGCCACAGATTGTGCTCATAATGAAATGAAGGTCCCACCTGGTGAGCTGAAAATAAGTTACGTGAACTGTAAATTTTAACACTCCATCAACTTCTAGGCAGTCTGTAATGAACAAGGTTTCAGCTACAGTCTGTCAAAGGGCTACCAAGGCAGCCAACATGACTACCACAAATGGCATTAGTGTGACTTTTATCTCAATGGTTTGGGAGGGACTTATATCAATGGTTGGGGAGGGGTTACTTTCCCTATAGGGCATCATATTGGTAATGCCAGATATGACCTGGAGCCATAATTGATAATACCTGTCAGATATCCACAGACTGCAGCTGACAATGAATACAACGATGCTCTGTCACAAACTTGGCATTTCAATAAGAGTGTGTTTGGGCTGCTTAAGGCATGCCTTTACATTCTACATGTATTTGATGGTATCCTGCACAATGATCCCAGCACATGTTAAGATATTCTCTATACGTGTAATGTTACACAACATAATATTGAGTGCCGAATTGCAGTAGGGAGGGTGCATGTAGCGTGGACATGTACCACCACACCAGGCTATATAGTATGACCAAGATGTACAGTCAGTGAAGAACCAAGCAGCAGAGGATGACCACGCAAGATGAAGACAGATACAGTATACTATGACACTGGCCAGGAGGCAGTGACCAACACATAACTTTGGAAAACAGTAAAGCATACAGACTTCAGTAAAAATGATGCATAAAATGTACAAACTGTGGTAACCCATGCATAGGCTGGCCACACTGTGCATCAGACACAGGCAATGCAAGTTACACAGTACAAAGGGTAGTGCACAATTATCATCATTTACATAAATGGGAGTGGGAACATGAGTGCGGATTGTCTTCTACAGGGAACAGTGTGAATGCTGTAGCAACTGAAAATATCCATTTGCAGCATATGTCTGATGTGGGAGTGAACAAGACTATACCCTAGCAGGGGCAATGTCACCTTGTATGTGTGCCCATATGTGTGTATATGTGTGTGTATGCATCTATGTATTATATTTATATATATATATATATATATATATATATATATATATATATATATATATATATATATATATAAATAAATTATGCACTGAAGTAGACTGTGTGTGTGTGTGTGTGTGTGTGTGTGTGTGTGTGTGTGTGTGTGTGTGTGTGTGTGTGTGTGTGCACGTATTTGTGTGCATGTGTGTGCGGGTGTGTGTGTGTGTGTGTGTGTGTGTGTGTGTGTGTGTGTGTGTGTGTGTGTGTGTGTGTATGTGTGTGTTTGTGTGTGTGTGTGTGTGTGTGTGTGTGTGTGTGTGTGTGTGTGTGTGTGTGTGTGTGTGTGTGTGTGTGTGTTTCTGTATCTATTACACTTACAGCAGAATACACATGCCCAACAAGCCTATGTCTGTGTAATGGTGCCGAGACACAGCCTCAGTAGATGTTGCAGCACTGTTGCAGGAACATACAGACAGATGTGGAGCACTCATGGAAGATTTCCAGGCATCCTCTGTGCATGCCCCATGTAAAACAGCTGCCTCTTGCAACAGGAGTTGCACGTTACTAACAAGGCCTTGATTAGGTAAGTATGCTGCATGGCCTTGAGTGACACCCTGTAGCCCATATAACACTAACATGAACACCATGCCATCATGGACTTTCTCTCATGCCTGTATGCACCTCCACACTAGATGTTGCTGTTGAAGTGATGGTGTTGCGTGACTTTGACTTAGGCTTCTCATATCCATGATGGCCATCAGCAGTAGTTCTAGATGTGGTCCAGCTATGTGATGCATGCCTGGCATGCACCCTATGATCCTGAAAGAGCCTGAATATTGACAGCAGATGATGTAATATGTCTGGAATGTCACACATACTGGACAGTCACTCCTGTTCATCATCACACATACCCTGCAATAGCTATTCTACCTCTACAAAATACTTTGTTGTTGCTAGCCTATGACTCTGCAATGGCTCTACATGTTCTCTGAATAACAGACATGAAGCCAATTATCTCTGGACGGGGTACACTGGTAAGATAACTGACATGGTCATTTCCATGCTCTTTGGAGCTTGTGTCAGAAAGTGAGGGCTGAGCACTGAGTTAGGGGGACACATTTTCCCAACTAGTTCTGTCACCAACAATCTACCCATCGGTGGGACTCTGTGTACCTTGTGTGGTTTCCAAAGGCACAGATACTTTGTCCATTGCTTGGCTAGGGGATGTGCCCAGTCTATGTACCCAACACTGACAAGGTGATATCATGAAGTACCAGCTGATTATTGCCATCATTATCAGAGTCAGCTTTATCTCTAACATCAGACAGTTGGACATTCATGATGGTGAATCTGGATAGGACATCACCTGTGAAAACCCCAAAACATAATGCATGCTATAATTATTACCCATCACCTCTTCCTTATTCCCACTGCAGAAATGATAAGTCCCCTGCATAGTGTTACAACTGAATAAGACAGATTTACCTTGTGCATATGCCTTTTTTTCTTGCAGCCCTTATATTCCTACATACAGTAGCCTACACTACAAAGATCAGACATATGTTCCTCCCAGTACACCAGTGAAAAACACCTAACACCTGGGGCATCATCAACTGAGGCTCTTGGGGGCATGCCGCAGCTCTAGTTCTGGGTCCAACAGGCCACTGTGGTAAAACAATGAGCCTGATCCTTATGCAAAGTAAAAATAAACTCCTCCATCTTAGTCTCTGGTGGTTCAGCTAACAGGCAGCTTCTTGTCACACTACTCTCCCATGCAACATGTGCAGCACACTTTTGGAAATTTCTAATCATGTCAATGCCCCTGCCTCTGACCTGCTCATAGTTTTGGTCTTTCCTGGCCATCGACAGTGTTCATGTCTGCAACAGCACCTTACTACTCATGGTCATGGTTTAGCCAGTCAGCATTCATGTGGCTAAACATTTGTTGGTCACCGAGATGGAGGGCCTGCAACAAACTCTCATTCCCTGCATAAGTGAACTTGCATTTCCATGCCATTTTGCCAAGCATGAAGCTCTGTAGAGAAAGAATATATGGTGTGAGTATACTAGTAAGCAATCTCTTCCATATGACACCATAAGCAGTGTACTACTCAAATTGGCTAACTCTAATGCCAATATCTGACCATCATACATTAACAGATTGATGTACATGATTATATGGCATAGGCAAATGCATTGCCCCCCCCCCCAGTAACTAGCCTCCTTCATTCACAGTGAGCAACAAACTGCAATCAGACAAGTAACCCTATGTAGTAGACCAGTTAAATAGAGTGATCTTCCTGACTGCAGACAGGGGTTACATTCTATTTCCTGAAATCTCAGAAGATCAAAGACTGGAAAACCGAGACTGCAAACCCGAGTAAGTATATTACCGAAACTTTAGAAGATCGACTCCCACAATACTGAAATGCAAGTAAAAGTGAAATGGTAAGTGGTTAAAGTGTGCATTGTCTCTTTAAGAATTCACAGTAAGGATGTAAAAACATGTATGGAGGATATTACATTCCACTGTCGTGGTGTCACTCTGAAATATATTGAGTTACAAAGTGTTAAGGATGTAGAAGTTGTAACACTTGAACGTTTAGATTTACCATTGTTTATGTTTAGATTTACCATTGTTCTCAAAATAGTGCAATCTCAGAGTTGATATACTGAATTTACGGCGGGACTGGGGGTTGCACGGCGGCAGAGCCCCCATTGCTAAAGTAAAAGACATAAAAAAAGTTATTTTTGTAGATTTGCGAAGAGTTAGTTTTGAGGTACTTTAACTAAAGTATGGTGAAAATGGTTTTGATTTGTTTATATTGTGTTTAGTGTATAATTTACGTATGGCAAGTGTGGTTGCTGTGTAGAAATGTTAAAGTGGTGCTTTGAGGTTTAACAATTGTGTTACAAAGTAGTGTGTTTGTGTTGTTTTGGGTGTTTTGTTTAGCTGGAGTGTAGGCACGTTATTTCTGCTTTACTGTTTTCTGTACTATGGGATTCAATATTTGTAGGTTTCAGGAATGTGCACATTCCAGTTTCTGGTCTTGGGTTTCTGGTCTTCGGTCTAATGAGATTTCAGTATATAGAAGTAGACCCACAGGCAGGTAACCCTTTTTAGTAAACCAGCTATACTTCACTGGCAGCCAACCTGAAGCTATCAAAGCACACACCAGCTGTCACTGACATCTGTAGCCTTCCAGTATGCACCATGATCTGCCCTGCAGCATATGTTCTGCTACAGAACTACAATGTCTCTTTCCTCCTGCTTCCCTAACCTCCTTCAACAAACACGTAATAGTTGCAATGAAAGGTCAGAAGCACAGCATACTTTTCTGATTCTTCATGACTGAACTTTTAGTTATGCTTTTCACACCTGCAGAGTTAGCAGGCACTGGTAATGTGCATAGTAGGCCTACAAGAGCAACAGATACCAGTTCCAACACAAGATCTGCCACAAGTTGAATTGTAACTCTATAGACACACAGTTTTCAGCATGGTAAACTTAAATGTTCAACCAGCACATTCCCTATAAAGGACTGGTATACAGTTATCCAGCCAAATTCATTTTTAATATCTGCCTTACTTTCCCACAGTAATGAAGTAGTAGCTTACATTGGGTATCAAACCTTTACATTAAGCAATTTCCAAACAGACATTTGAACAAGGAACACATCTGTGAGGTAGTGCAGCAAAAGCTAAATAATAGCCTGGTTGCACTTATCTGAAACAAGGAGGAATACAGCTCTTCACCTTCGATAATTACCTGCTCACAAGTGTTCTCAGTCAAAATAATGATGTTCTACGTGTTCTTCCACAGCACGATGCAGATTGCTGCAGCTGCAGCTTTGGGCCTCAAAGTGTGATGATTATGCAGATGATGTCTCGGATTATGAATGTTTCTAAATTGCTCAATCTATGAGTTAGAGCTGGAGGCAGAGTCTCACATACATACTTATTTGGTGTCAGGCACTCAAGTAAGCCCCTGTAGTGCACAATGAGCATTCACAGCTTGGTTAATGACATAAAGAAGGCTGTTGCCTTTCACACTGCATGCATGCAGCCAATGGAAGTGCTAAAGAGCAATATTGATGAGAATCTTCAACAGCTTGGTAACCTAGCACACATTTTCTGCCATATCTCACACCTTTGTGCCATAATTCAACAACAGTAATATTTGCACAGGCCATGGAATTGATTATTCCTTCCTTCATTTTTGAAGGGGCAGTGTCAGTGATATAATGGGTAGCAGACATGTCTTTGATGCAAAAAGCTGTGGGTTCTTTATTCACACTAGGTAGATTGATTGTGGACACTGATATGCAGCATGAGGGGAAGTGCTGCACTTCTGAGTGTATCATCCATTCAATAAGACATTGAGGTCCCATCTGTTTGAGTTGGTGACAGTTCAGGTGGATGTAGAAAGAACTCATATTTGCAAATGTACAACTATATAGATATACACATTTGTTTGCACATATTCATAATTTCCTTTACAGTCATATTAAATTTTCATCCCTATTAACTCCCCACTCCTTTTTCCATAACCACCAACTGATTTACTTAATATTGTTGCTAAAACCATTTACCATTAAACATAACATTATGAATTCCTTTATTCTGTACAGTCAATATGAGACAAAAGAACATTTTATCTATGCTTTTACATAACATATTCTTTGCTTCTATTCTACTAATATATTTAATCATAGCATTTTATCCACTTCTTTTATATCTTCAAAAAACTTATTTACATAGTTTTTCCTATAACGTTTTACTTTTTTATATTTCAAAAACACATGTTCTGTAGTTTCTTCTTCTTGACAATGTAAATGTACTTTATCACTTTTCTTTTTGGATGGCATAGTTCCTTTTACAGACAATTTATCTATAACTAGTCTTCACAAAAAATCTTGACATTCTACTTTTTGATTACATCATTTGCTTATTTGTATAGCTGTAATTTATTCATCTGTTAGATTTTCCTGTGGTTTTACATAGTAATGTTTTAGCACTACATGCTTATGTCATACATTTCTGTTTCTACATCATCAGTTTTTGTTTACCACAAAAATATTTTTAGTGGCAATGTTTTATTTCTTCATTTATACAATCTTTTTCTACTTTTACTCTTCTTTACCATACCTCAAATTTATCATACTTATATGTATATAATTTGACTACCAAACTGTCATCTTTTTTATTTATCCACTTTAACACTTGTACAAATTTAATGAAGCAGCATATAGCATTGGGTTAATTAACCCTAAACCTCCTTCTTCTTTATTTACATAAAAACTCCTCTTTTTACTGGGTTTAATCCAGAACCCCATATAAATGAAAACATTATCTGCAATAATTCCTTTACGATTACTGTTGGCAACATAATACATTTGCTAAGTATGCAATTTTTCCCATCAGTACGGAATTTATCAATTAAGCCTTTTTTAAATGATAATTTATATGTTCTCCAGAAAAGACAGGTTTGTTATATCTTCTCTATTGTTTTCCCATTGAATTCTGCTTACATCTTTATTCCCAAATGTTATATCTAACACAGAAATTTAATTCATTGCAAACAATATACCCCTATCTTTATTACTTCACCAAAACCTTTACTTTTCTCTTTATTTAAAGCCATCCCTCTTACCTCTAGACACTCATTTGTGCAAATTACTTATTTTATCAAAAATACGTTTTTTTTGCAATTATCAAAATGTCATCTGCATATGTTAGCAGAAATGGAGTTCTTAACCCTTCAGGTGTTATATATCCCGCCTCTTTCATTTTGTAATTTATTTCACATACTATCACATTCATTACTACTGCAAAGAGTATATAACTTACTGGACATCCCTGTCTTATACCACTAGTTATATGTACTTCTTCACTTAACCAGCCATTTACAAATATTGTTACCTTACTATTACACTACACTAACATGCATAATTTCCTCACTTTCTCACTTATATTATATTCTTTCATGGGATCATAGGATCATAGGAGTTTACTAGGCTATTGACCCAGAGGTCATTTCAAGCCTAGCCGTTTCATCCCAATGTAATACCATAGATAGTCTAGCCAATACCCAGGACTGTATTTAGTAATGACTGTCCGTCCAGGAGGATTGTGAGCACTATCCCCAGTAATTACTATCCATAAGATTGCATGCCCAGTTGTATCAAATGCCTTATTAAGGTCTCCTATCATGATTTTTTCTTCTTCTTTTCTATTCATAATATCAGCGACAATATCTCTAACTATCATTAATAATTCTTCACAACCTTTCCCCTTTATACTACATATACTGTTTTCCATAATGTTTACCATTTTAGTTTTGAATCTGTTTTGTATTATTTTCATAAGGATCTTATAATCATTATTATTCAATACTAATGCTCTCCAGTTTTGTAATTGTCTTCTATCTTCTTCCTTCCATAAAAAAGTTAAGTATTTCACTATATAATTCTTTATACATAAAACCCTCATTTAACCATTCATTTAAAATCATTAAAAATATTGTTTTTGTTAGTTCTTTAAATTTTTCTACATTTCATACCCTACTACCTCAGGTCTTGCAGCTGAATCTATATTTACTTGCCCTAATACTTTATCTAACTCATTTAAAGAAATCTACTTTTCCACTCTTCATTGGGCCAGATTCAGGAAGCCTCCGTGTAAGAGTTATAACTCTTAAATGGAGGCTGCAGTGAAACTGTGTGATGTCAGCATGTCATGCATATGCATGAGGTGCATAAGGCATGCTGAATCACACTAGTAACTCTTACACGGTCCGTGTAAGAGAGTAGGGGGCGTGTCTGTAGGCTAAGCCCTGCAAGCGGACACGCCCCCGGAAGACTAGAATGGCTGAAAGTAAACAGCCACGAGAGGCCATGGAAATGTGCATAAACACACTACACAACACATGCCCCGATAGACCATCACTGTATAAAGTGAAGAGATGTAATAAAATTAAATTAAAACCTTTTTTTTTTAAAACCCCGTAAATGTTTGCTACTGTGTGCGCCTGCGCTGGGTGTGCTACTAGCGCAATCACAGTTAGCAATCAGTGGAAAAGGATATAAGAACTAAATATGCAAAGTAAGCCAAGAAGTAATAGCTTAGCGGTAGAGTTGCCGGCCTAAGAGTAGGCAGGCAGGGTTCGAGCCCCACAACAACCTTTTTTTTTTTTGTAAATAAGCACTAAAAGCCCCTGACAGTATTGTACACATGTAAATGTATTCCCTTTTGTAAAATGGAATGAAACGGAGCATATATTCTGAAGTAACACAATAACAAAAATAGTCAGAAATGTACTGATAGGTAAGCTGCTGTGAGACGGAGTGCCCGTAGCTGAGTAGTGTTTAAAAAGCTGTAAACTGCGTGCCTGTTGCTAGGCATCGGTTTAACAGAGTGAAACTGTTTGCAACTAGCTGTGCTTAGCTGAACATGTGTGTCACTAGCCAATTAAGGTTTATCCCAGCGCACACCGTTTGCGCGGCGCTCCCACAAGCTAACTGCCAGTGCGCATGTGTTAGCTCCGCGCAAACGAGCGCAGACCTGGTTTTAAGTGCTTAAAAGTGCTTTTGGCATGTTTGATTGACAGGTCTCAACTCATTTCTGTCAGGAAAATCAAAAATCAGTTGCCAGATTCGAACCCAGGATACCATGCACTAGAGTCAAGGTACTAAACCACTAAGCCATGACAGCAATACCTAGAAATGCAGAAATAGCATATATATGGGATAAAATCCAGAATGGAGCATGATAAAGCATTTTCAGTGAAGTAGATACAATTCCAAAACGGCCAATCAGAGAAATGTGCGGAAAATCGGCATATATAAGCCCCATAGGCGGGAATACACAGCAGAAACGATTGTAGATCAGAGCTGCAGTCAGAATGAGTGGAGTAGGTGAGGGACGTTGCTTTCGAGCACAGCGTTGGGGCGTTGAGGAGTCCAGATACATGGTCTGGCTCCTTGTCCACCATCACGAGGCCCAACTCATGCAGGGCCAGGTCTCATGGGGAGCATATAGGGCAGAGGCATGGGACCAGTTGGCTCGTGATCTGACCAGTGCTACTGGCATTCCACGCACTGGTGAGCAGGTCCGTCACCACCATGCGGACTTGAAACGACGCAAGCAAGACCAGTTGTCCGAATGGATCCAGGAGGCCCGCGATATGCCCAACGCCCCACTACTGAGTAAGTTACATTTTACTTATGTATGTAAGGATTTCAACTAGCTGATACCATGGAGATGTGTAGTCCAATATTACTTCTTTTGTATTACAGCTGCAGGTGTCCGCTCTATGAATCGCGAGATGCATGCCCGTAGGCTGGTGCGGATGCGCCACCGCAGGTTAGTAACCCCACCCAGTACTTGTAAATAAATATTATACTGTAGCATGTATCAGAACACTGCAGTGTATTGATTAAAAGTAATATAATGTGCAAGCAAGATTTGAAAGTCTGCAGGTATGGCTGCAACAAGTTCATCAGTATGCAAGTGTAACTGGAAATATAATTGATAGAATTAAACAGTGCTGTCATACAGATGTCCCACCATTAATTAAATATAGTGTAACCTGCAGTAGTCTCAAGAGTACAGCTTCAGAATCTGAGGTAGTCACATGTGAGATATATCCCCTGTTGAAATGCTGAATCATGACAGAAGTGAGGCTGTTGGAAAGTGTTTGAATCACCACTAGTCTAACATGTGAACAAAGCCTAGAAGTAGCAACCTGAACTGTGAATTTGCAGGAAGTGTGAGACTGACAGAAAGGGTCATGTATGAATAAATAAAGTAGTAATAACCCGGAATATATTAGCCCCAGTGTGTTTCTACAGAACTAAATGCATGTGGGAAGTACAACTTAATATACCAAACTGATTTCAGTGTGTCAGAATCTGGAATGTCTAGCCAAATGCTGTATATGGTGATCACAGTAAACAATTTGCAGATAGAATGAATGATTATCTGACAGACTAAACAGCCATAGTTGTCCCCTGTCCTGTCATCAAAGTGTAGCAGGATGATGTATCTGATCAGATTCAAAATAAGTAGGATAGTGATGTATTTGTAACAGGTGTAGCTTGACAGTCAAATAAAATTTATTTTGAAACATCAGCCTCAACTTAATTGTGTACCTATTATAAATGTAAATCAATGTGTAACATATGAATGTGTCATCACTTTCTATCTCCGCCCAACCCTATAATTCCATATAACAACACCCACTAAATAATGGTATGTGAACATTTCATTAATCATGGACATTTGTCCGTTTCAAAAATATATGCATGTCTGTTCGTGCATGTGCCCTGTTCATACCTGCAAATCTGATGGCCTGTTGCCATTAATCAACCCTGCATGTTGTTTGACTGTGTATTTCTGTTCAAATAATGCATGTGATATTGATATGCCCCTTGTTCAATGGTGTTAATATCTGGGTGTTTGTTTGATGGGAATACCAATGCATGCTGTTACAACTAATCTGAATGGAATACAATGCCACTAACCCAAACTAACATAACTACTCACAAACCTAGAACGCTTGGGAAGGCAGGTCCCAGCGGACCCACCTCTCCCACCTCAGCTGGTGACTGCACCTGGCACTAGTGCCCAGGCCGAACCCCCCTCCGTGGCCCTGTGCCACCTTCGGGTGGAAGCGCTGCAGGATGGGGCCCGTCCCCTCTGCAAGTGTGGCCGGAGGGGTTCGCCCACTCACCCTCCGCGGTGTCCGGGTCTGTGGTGCGAAGGGAGATCCAAGACACTGTTCTTGGGCCCCTACGCCAGCTCGAGGCTCGTGTGGCACAGCTAACGGCCCGGCCGCTGCCCCGCCCACACAGTTCCCCAGCACAGCCCCGCCCTGGGCTGTGAAGGAACAGTGGCAAGTGCCTATGGGTGGGTATATCAGTTCCACTGTTGCCATCTGTCGGCTCTTGCATCTTGTAAATCCCAACCTCCGTCCCCGCCAATTGTGTAACCCCCACGTGTGTCATACACCGCCCCTGTATGCGCCTTGTCTGTCTTGTCTGTTAACCTACCCAACCTACCTCCCCAGCTATACCGACTTCCTTCACCTGACATACCACTCTCACCTGAAAAAAAAAGGGCACTCTGTACCCACAAAAATTACGCCCCATACATAGCTGTCCATGTCGCACACATGTCTGCTTGACATTGAAACAGTTAATTACAATTGGCTCTACAACAACTATTAATGTTGTCCTGACACCTCTCTCAGGGGTGAAAGGTTTCTAATGTCTCACCAAAATACATGGAAATGCACAGCTGTTGCTGCCAAAGACATGGGCATCTATGGGCCTTACCTACATCCCTCCTGCAAATCCCACGCTTGTTTCCCTACTGTCTTACCCTCTTTGTGACCCCTTTTCACCACTTTCCTGTCACCCCTTTTTCTTTTCTTTCAAAGAAATTAGCGCTGGTGTGCGCTTGTGTTAGCGGGGCTCACCGCCAGTGCAAGATGCGTGAGCTCCGCAAACGAGCGCAGACCTGGTTTAGTGCTTAAAAGTGCCTTTATGGCACTTTGATTGACAGGTCCTGTACTCAGTTTGAAAGTTTGCTAAGAAAAATAAATTCCCACTGTCAGTCTCGAACCCAGGACCTTGGTAACATTAGTCTGTATGACCTACCACTAAGCCATGCCTGCTTTACAAGAACACACTGCTAAAATAAATATAACATGTAATAGTAGGAATCAGTATAAAGGCAATATAGGAGATGTACTATCTAAAGCATGTCAGGTAGGGTTTTAATGGCCAAATTACTGGATTCCCATACTAGTTCAGTGTGAACAGAAACAGCCCTGCTACCTGTTAGCTTGTACATAATAATGTAAGGTAATGTACATATGTGAAGGTATGTATATCTACACATACATATATATAAATATATATTAATACATATGAAATATAGTCGTAGGTCTCAGTAGCCATACACACTCACTACAGGAAACAGTGAACATAATTGCAGCAACCTGAATCTGCAACACAGCCTGACCCCTGTGTGACCTACTTACCCTTCTAACTGCTTAAAGGTGGCCTCAGCACTTTGATTGACAAGTCCTGTACTCAGTTTGAAAGTTTGCAAAGTAAAAAATTCCCACTGTCAGTCTCAAACCCAGGACCTTGGTAACAGTAGTCTGTATGACCTACCACTAAGCCATGCCTGCTTTGCAAGAACACAGTGCTAAAATAAATATAACATGTAATAGTAGGAATCAGTATAAAGGCAATATAGGAGATGTACTATCCAAAGCATGTCAGGTAGAGTTTTAATGGCCAAATTACTGGATTCCCATACTAGTTCAGTGTGAACAGAAACAGCCCTGCTACCTGTTAGCTTGTACATAATAATGTAAGGTAATGTACATATGTGAAGGTATGTATATCTACACATACATATATATAAATATATATTAATACATATGAAATATAGTTGTAGGTCTCAGTAGCCATACACACTCACTACAGGAAATAGTGAAGATATATGCAGCAACCAGAATCTGCAACACAGCCTGGCTCCTGTGAGACCTACTAAGCCCTTTAACTGCTTAAAGGTGCCTCCAGCACTTTGATTGATAGGCCCTATACTCAACTCAAAAGCAGAATATGAGCATACTAGTAGGCCCTACCACAAGACCATTGTAACACTAGTCTGTATGACCTACCACTAAGCCATGACTCTCATACAGGAATATAGTGCTAAATAAGTGGAACACGTAATAGTATGAATGAAGATAAAGGCAATATAGTATGTCTACTACCCAAAGCATGTCATGCAGACTTTTATAGTCCCAATTACTGGGTTCCCATACTAGTGTAGTGTTAACAGAAACAGCCCTGCTAATTGTTAGCTTGTACCCAATAATGTCAACTAATGTACATATATGAAAGTATGTATATGTACACAGATATATATATATATATATATTTATATAGCAATACATATGACATATAGTTGTAGGTGTCAGTATGCATACACACTCACTATAGGGAACAGGCAAGATAAATGCAGCAACCTGAATCTACAACACAGCATGAAGCATGGTAGATGTACTAACCTTCACACTCACAAAACACTGTCAACAGCATACCAGCATGGTCCACGCCCTACAATCTGAAAGGGCAACGCCTATCTCACATACCCTTTTATAGCAGTGTCCTGAAATCACAGTGAGACATGCAATCAGTACACACCCAGCTGCATGCAATTAGCAAATGCTGCCTTACAATTGGTGCAGAGGCCATCACATGGACCTATGCAGATACCTACAAAAGCAATGAGTACCCACACTACACTCATGCAATACATTCATTGCACAAAACCGACAGAGAAAGAGAGAGAGAGACAGAGAGAGAACAAAACAGAACAAAACAGAAATAAAGACAGCCAGCAGCAAAACCAGCAGCAGCAGCAGCAGCAAACTTCAAGCAGCACCAGTGACACACCAACAGCTGCCACAAACACAGGTAATGCAAAGTAGCAGGTTAATCCTGTGTATACTGTGACACCTCCAAATGTATCATAGTTCACTATCTATAGGTATGTCCATGAGATAGGTTGTGTGTACATAGTCATGAAATATAAACATATGTAATATTGTTGTACATGTGGGCCATAACTAACACTTCCATAGCTTAGAACACAAGGCCAGTTGTGCATATGATGCAGTAGTTCCCAGGGTCAGTAGAGGTTCCTCCTCATTGGTGTGGGACCACTGTGTATGTATGGCACTGTTCAGGTACATATCCTGTAGTATGGCCAGGGATTAATATCAGTCTGTCATGTGGTGCTATGTCCTCCAGGGGTGAATGTAGCACACATCCAGGGATACCATTTCGTAACAGTGATGATATGTGTTCTGCAATGATGAGGGTGGCTCTCACCTGGACATGTGAGAGGATAGGGAGGTTACAGTCATCTGGGATAACTAATAACACGTGTGTAGGACAATGGGGGTACCTGCACCTAAACTGTCTGCAACAATGTTGGCAATATCTGTGCATTTGGTGAATGTGAAGCATCTTAACACTGCAGACAACAGATGCCTTCCCGTCATGTGAATCTGCCCTGTGCTGCAGTAGCCTCCTACTATTGTTATACAATATGCCTGTATCTGTAGTCCACTGGACAGGATTAATAAGTGGTGTGCAGTTGTTCTGGGTTAGATAACTGTGTGCACAGTACATGCAGTATGTGGGATGTCTGTGGTACGATATGCAAAGGTGCTGGCGGTGTGTGTTGTGGCTTCCACTGGCCCAGTGGGCTGCATGGATAGCATCACTGTCATAACTACTGAATAACTGTGTAATAACATGCATACATAGCAAGGTAGTGTACTGTGCTTGTGGTGTTGTTCAGATATGTATATCCAGGCTGAGTAATGTGTGTCCACATCACAGGGTTGGATGGCAGCACACATCCAGTATGTATGGATGAACACCCAGAATGTGTCAGACGTGTCACCTGTGCAGAAGTATCTGGCCATTACCTGTGCATCCCCACAACACACACACATGCAACATATGGCAGATGTACTATAGCAGTACACACATGTTCATAGGTTCATACTAGGCTATCTGCCCGAGGGCATTTACAAGCCTAGCCTATCGTTTTGTGGCTTACGCCACCCCTTTAGTATGGGGAACCATACCCATTATTTTGCTGTGCCTCTGTCGAGCAGTGACACGGAGGTAATCCCTGGGGTATATCTGCGATCTCCCATCCATTGGTCAAGATTTCTCTTGAACAAGGCTAGCGAGGTGCTCTGCCTCACATATACCGTGATTTTGTTCCACAGCATAGGGAGTCTTTGGGTGATGAATCTATCCCTCCAGCATGTCCTATTAATAGCCGTGTCGAGGTTTAAGTCTCCCGCCCTTGTGGCTCTGATGGATCTAGGTTTTTTAGGTGAAGCATATTCATCAAATCTGGGTTTGACATGGCCTTGTATGTTGGGCAAAGGTCACCTCTGAGCAAGCGGTAAGCGACTGAATAGAACATACATGGACATGCTGGAGGGGGAATTCCTAACTGAGAGGCTCCCTTCACTCTGTAATGAGCTCGAACAGTTGAGAATGAACAGTTCATAGGTTCATACTAGGCTATTTGCCCTAGGGCATTGGTAAGCCTAGTAGAATGTGTTTGTCTTTGCCACCCAATCACATCTTATGCTGCTATGCCCTTGTCCGACTTTAGTATACTTTGCCTCTGTCTAACAGCGACATAGAAGTGATACCTGGGGTACAACTATGATCTCCATCCACTCATCCAGATTCCTATGGAAGAGAGTCAATGAGGGACTCTGCCTAACCAGTAGTGTGAGCTCATTACAGAGTGAAGGGAGCCTCTCGGTTAGGAATATGCCCCTCCAGCATGTCCATGTATGTCAGTGCTGAGGTCCAGCTCTCCTGAGCATGTGGCTGTATGGGACTCTGATTGCCTGAGGTGCATCACGGTCATTACTGCTAGGTAGGACATGGCTGTATATGGCATGCACAGATTGCCTCTGAACAGGCAGTATGCCACTGAGTCCAGCTGGATTCACTTTACCTGGGCAGCATATGACATCTGTGTGAGCCATTGCATCCCCTTGATGATGTACTGTTGTCCTGTACCAGTTGCTGTAGGTGTCTGGTTAGGTACATCCCAAAAGGTGCATTGTACGCAATTATAGGCCTGATGATGGATGAGTACAGAGGCACAATGACCTCCCCTGCCATACATGTGAATCAGTCATGATTAGCTGGGCTATATAACATGTCTGTCAATCCACGCTGGCCATGTGGTAGACAAATGACAGACCGCAACCATGTTTCTTCCCCAGGTCCCCAACTACGCCTTCTGTACTCAATGGCCTAACACCTATGTTGTACTGTGCCACCAATGTCGAGGCGTGGGAATCTGCATTGAATACTGATACTCCCTCTCCCTTGTTCAAGTGTTGTGGCCGACAAGAATGGTAACAGCTATAACGTGGTAGTACTGGTGTGCTCCTGTGAAACCTGAAACAGGTTCATGTTACTGCACAGATATCGATGTCCAGAATGCTAGGTAGGGTTTTGGGTGCGTGCATCCTTGGGTCTAGACGTCCAGTGTTGAGTAGCATCACTCTTACTTCCTCATCCTTTGTGATACAAATGGATGTGGGTTTGCCTTATGAGCCTTGCCTAATACAGGCACTATGGGTGTAGCAGGAGGCTCCGCCAAATGTCAATAGGACTGTGGTGACAGGTGCAAGCTGTCCCTAGCAAAGCATACCACCCCAAGATGGCAGGCATTGGCACACCTGTGAATGACACCAGTATGTCAGTCAATTGTTGGAAGGGATCATCGTGCCTTGATATTGTGGCATTGTTCTAGGTGAGGGTAGGATGCTACCAAGGTCAGGGTCAAACTGTCTCGGCTACGTGCTCAGAGAGCTCTGTAATGTCTCATGTCATGTAGTCCAGGGAGGAATGTGTCAGGCCATTCACAGCAGCATGGACATTGACTGAGTCATACCTGTACCTGCCTTGGGGTTACCTGACTGTTTGTGTTATGTGGCAGTTCATAGTGCCTGACAGGCTGCACACCGTGACCCTCACCTCGTTAAGCCTGGTGAACGTGATGTGAGTGTGCCTGATGATAGAGGCACCTAGTACAGGTGTATGAGGTGTGTTGTTAACTGTTAATGGCTGTGAGTGTTCAGCACATTGGCTTTGTGTGATATGTGTTGCACATGTTCGCTTATGTGGTAGTGGTTGCCTGGATGTCTGCTTAGGAGGTCTCTGCTGCATAGGCAGAGCTGTGGTCTGAGCCTACAAGTATGATCATGTGTGATCATGTGTTAGGTCCGCTGTTGTGGTAGGTCTACATGAGACTGGAAGTGTAGTGAGTGATCCCCTTTGCCACGTGACTGGTTATGGCGGTATTGACTAGACAGAGCCTAGCCTCCAGTCTGGTATATGGTTGCATCACTCACATGAGTTTGAATTTGTTGTTAGGAGGAGGGGTTGTCTGTGTACATGCATCTGTTCTAACATTGTCTCTGGAGTACCACACTCACCAGCTGGACTGAGGAGGGAACTGACAACTGACCTCTGGACATGCTAGAATACTATTGTGAACTCTGTAATCACTAATGATTGAAAACAAGGTCCAGTGGGGAGTGAGGGTGTACTGACATTACCTACAACTGCTGACTGATATAAAAGCGCCAGTGAGCAAATGCCAGGTAACCTAAGTGCAATGTGTCACAATGAAGTAAATGCAACAATGACAAGCAGTCACTTGCTGTCATGTGTAACATGGAAGTACGTACAGTAAGCAATGCAGATAACAGTAGTGAGTCACAGATGTGTTGCAAAGATGTGTACTATGTGGATGTAGCATACCAGTGAAATAACAAGCTAACAGATAACAAGCGTATAAACAAAGGTAGAGGCAGGAGGCCTAGATGTAGTGTTTGCTACAACAAACAAGGTGTAGCAATGTCAGTAAGATACAGCTCAGATATGCAGGCACTATAAACCTGAAACCAGATGTCCCCAGCTATGAATGGCAGAGTACAGCCTATTGTCACACATGGGTGCAGACCACAAACCTCGTTAATGTTAAATAACTGGCCTGAAGGCCAACTGCCCATACCAGAAGTAATACACTTGTACACTGGGCCCACAATCAGCAGTTCCCAACTTCAATGGATGAAAGATATGTGTCCTGCCACCACAGTGCTTGCCACCAACCTCCCTAATGTAAAACAACTGGTCTGAAGGCCAAGTACTTAGTACAAATGACATAGAATGATAGCTACACTGTAATCAGGTTTTAACCAATCAGTAATAAGTAGAAGTTAACACTACCTGTATAGAATGTGTACCATGTATTGTTGAGATACTATGCTGATAACCTGTTTGTGTACCTTTCCAGATAGACATGGCACCTAAACGGAATCCTGCCTACTCTGCTGCAGAGGATGACGTGATCCACCAGAGCCTGGTGCGTGACTATGCCATCCTGTTCTCACGCACCACCCAGAATCAGCAGGAGAGGTCTGCACTGTGGCAAAACCTTGTTAGCAGGATAAATGATGTTGGCATGCATGATAGGACATATGAGCAGGTGAGACATCACTGCAGTGATTTGATAAGAAATGTCCGCCAGCGTGCTGCAGATATCCGCAGGCAACAGGCTGCCACAGGTGGGGTGGGTGGCCACACATCCCCTCACCAGACAGGAGGGGCTACTGCTAAGTGTTGTGGATCCAGCCCCAGAACAACAGCAACCATCATGCATCCTGATGGAGGTTGGATCCACACAGCAGCAAGACAGCGAGCGTGCAGGTAAGATGCCATATTCATTTATTGTTATTACTTTTACATTTGTTGACCCAGATAGTCTAGCTGGATATAAGTTCATTTTCAGTAGAGGCCTGTGGAGAAAAGCTCCACACATAACGTAATAAAGGCAGACAGACAAGTTGTCATTACAGACAGCCAACATAATAGAATTGTACACCAGCCTGTTAATTAAATCAACATACATGTAAGGAAGTCAAACAGTTTAGAGTCATACACAATGTACCGCTGGTTTCAAAGCAATCCTACCTAAAGCATAATGGTTATGCAATAAGGCAAAAGCCATATACATAATAGTTAGGGCTCAGAAGGGTAGAGAAGTAGAAGGAGTATGACAGATACAATGATATGGAAGAGGCAGGAGTCAAGAAGGGAAGTGAGGAAAAGAAGGAAGACAGTCAAGAGGAGGTGGGAGGGATGGGAGAAGTAGGTCAGAGCATAGAAGGACATCAAGGTGAAAGAAACAGGGTAGAAGCTAGTTTCTATGCACAATGAGGGGTTAAAGGTGAAGAGAGGGTAGGGAGAGGGACGTTAGCCTGACTCCAAGAAGAACAAAGCCAGTGGGTTTGGAAGTACAGTTTGAGTTGACGCTTGAAGAGAGGTAAGGGTGAGATTAGAGTTAACTCCTGGTATGTACATATGACTGTTCTGTACGCTGTTACTTCATGCACGCATAAGGTGTGCATGTGGTATGTATCTGTCATCATGATATATATACAGACATGATGTGCAGCTGATGTGTATAAGGGAACTAGTGTACTACTGTACTGTATCATGTGCAAAATGAATGGCACACATGTGCCCACTGACATTACTCTCTTCACACTTCCAGGTCCCTCCCATGTAGCAATGAGGCAGGCCATACATGCTGGTGAGTCTTTTAAAATTATCTGTAAAACAATTTATAAAACTAGGAAGAGTAGTGTAACTCTGTAGTAGACATGCTGGTGACTGTGTTCACAATAACTGTAATTGACAGGTAGTAAATTGAGTAGTGTAACACGGTACTGATGTGTGTGTTTACTGTGGGTGTGCATGTGTGCAAGTGTGCCTGTGCCCAAGTGTGCATGTGTGTTAGTGTCCATGAGTGCATGTGTCCATTTCTGAATGTGTGCATTAGTATTGAAGTGCATCTCTTTCAAATATGTATTGAGACTGTAATCTGTGTTCCATGTTTTCCTCCCGTAGGTTCTGGTGCTGCTCTGGTGACCTGCAGCAGGGAACCTGAATCTTGTGCCCCAGGTACTGATGATGATGAAATGTCTGTAATGGTGCAGGAAGGTGTGTCTGGGTCCGCCATTGGTCAGCCAATTGACAGTACACAGCTTTCAACCCCGCCAATGCGCACAGTCATCCTGCCGCTACATCCTTTGTCACCATTGTCCCTAGGTGATGGACAGTCAGCAGTGGGCATAGATCAGGGTAATGTGGTACCTGTGGTACATGCATCCTCACAAGGCAGCCATGTGCAGAGGCCTCCAATGGTACCACGCAGACAGTCGCCCATGGGTTCTCGTGGGGGCATCCGTGGTCGCATTGCCTCTGGCCGACGTGCCCAAGGAGGTATGTCAACCTCCACTATGTTTAGAACTGTCATGCAGGCACAGGCACGTATGGAAAGGTACACCAGACAGGGTCTGAGGGAGCTGAGAGCATGTCGCATAGCCATGACAGACGGCATGCATGATGTTGCGAATGCTATCCGTAACTTCACAGATGTCGCTGACAGACGCTGTGGGGCATAGAACAGCTGCTCCACAACCAGATGTCCATGGGCCAGGGCGATGGTGTGCGCTTGCGACGCCGACGTGGCCGTATGCCAGCAAGAGCACCAGCTGGCAGTGGCCGCTGATCGACAACAGGCCCACTCGCTGCGCAAGTGCCAGCACCAGCCCCAGCAATGCTGGGTCTGTGCTGTCATCCAGACGCCCCAGGAGACCACGTGCACGTGGCTCTGGACAGTCCCAACAGGGAACTGTGTCCAGTCAACACACCCCTGCTTCCGATGACAGTACCCAGTCTGGGTTAGTACCGATACGGCCCGTAGCACCCCTGCCAGGCACAGGTACCGTGTCCGTGCCCACAGACACTGATCTGGATGACCTGACAGGTGCAGTCTGTGGCTGTCCACAAAACCCTGTACATGGCAGCCATTATGTGGGACTGTGTGCGTGCTTACACACATGCAGAAACCTGGAAACCTAACACCTAGGGCAAACACATACACACACACACTGCACCAACAACGGTCCACCCTGTACTGCTGCCCCTCACAAACACACATACACACACATGTCAATTGGTGTTACCAGTGGCGGCTTGGGCATACCTAACCCACACCCTGTGCATATGATGACACTGTGCCACCTCCTGCATACTACAACATCGGTGCAGGTAAAGGTAAACACGTTGTTGATGCACAGGGTGACTACATAGATGTGTATAAGTAGTAACATGTTGGTAACTGTTGACTGTTGCAGTATAAATGTGTGTATATCCCAGCAGTCCTGCTGCAGTAACTGTATGAATGTCCTCAATTGTTATCTGCACCCATACTACTTAACAAAGTGTACCAGCTGCACACCATCACATGCTAACATTGACTATGGCAATGCGCATCTTGTGCTGTTATGTAGATTCAGCTACATGTATCTGTTCTGTCACACATGCATCTATACACACCCTGCTACCCACACAGATGCACACACTCACCTGCCATTCCCATTATTTATCACCCTACATGAGTAGCTGTTGATACATGACAGGTACACATTTCAGAAGTGCACTATGTTGTTTACTACTGGCATCCCCTTCTCTACCTGTACTCACAGGGTTCAGGCAACCTCATCAGTTGAAGATGTAATGTGCATCAGGTACTGTAGTACCCTGATTGCCACAGCAAACATGTTTCCCATACGGAAATGCACACACAGACACATCCCACATCCACACACTTGCCACATTCAGGCTTCAGAACACTATCTAGGTATATTCGGTACATGTGCGTGTTACAGTAGCATGTAACACTATACTGAGTACTGGCAGTTAGTTGTCTGTTGTCATGTTGTCTGTATAGAATAAAAGAATTGTTTGATTATCCTACTCCGCTTTGTGGACATTACTTGAAGAAGTGTTACCTTACATGTGTTATCAGTACCACCACCTTCTGTTTTGTAGTTTTGTTTGTATAGGGTGCTATCAACATCACTGCTTGTTAAGGGTAATGACCACCCTGCAGTGCATAGCCCCATGTGGCAAAAGCCACATCCCACCCCATCATTGTGCACACACACTAACCCCACCAACAGTAAAACACATACTTTCCATTTGCAAGATTCAAACCCATACCTAACTGTGCAATGACAGTAGAAACAGACACATTAGCAGAGTGTGCTATTTGCAGTAGTTGGAGAAATCCTTACTAATGCTGTACTTAGAGGGTGCTGACATCATCTGTGTGTAGGAGGAGGGATGTGCACCCTGTAGTGTGTTCTCCCAGTTGGCAAAAGGCAGTTAACCCTCCCAGCATAGTGCACACACATAAACCACACTCATACTAACACATACATTCCCTTTGCAGGATTCAAACCCCTACCTAACTATGTTAAGACACTACAGACGGACGCATTAGCACAGCGAGCTATTCGCATTACTGGGGGATTTCTTTCCCCTGATATACTTATAGGGTGCTGACATCATCAGAGTCTAGAAAGTTGTGGTGTGTTTTCCCAGTTGCCAAAAGGGATGTTTCTTTCATACACACTTGTACACACACTTACTCCCCCTTCACACACACTTGCCACCTGCTGGATTCAAACCCCTACCTAACTATGTTATGACACTACAGACGGACGCATTAGCACAGCGCACTATTCGGATTACTGAGAGAATCCTTTTCCCTGATATACTTATAGGGTGCTGACATCATCAGAGTCTAGAAAGTGGAATGATCATCCTGTGGTGTGTTTTCCCAGTTGCCAAAAGGGATGTTTCTTTCATACACACTTACCCCCCCTTCACACACACTTGCCACCTGCTGGATTCAAACCTCCTACCTAACTATGTTATGACACTAGAGACGGACGCATTAGCACAGCGCGCTATTTGCATTACTGGGGAATTTCCTTTCCCCTGATATACTTATAGGGTGCTGACATCATCAGAGTTTAGAAAGTGGAATGATCATCCTGTGGTGTGTTTTCCCAGTTGCCAAAAGGGATGTTTCTTTCATACACACTTACCCCCTTTCACACACACTTGCCACCTGTTGGATTCAAACCCCTACCTAACTATGTTATGACACTAGAGACGGACGCATTAGCACAGCGCTATTCGCATTACTGGGGAATTTTCTTTCCCCTGATATACTTATAGGGTGCTGACATCATCAGAGTTTAGAAAGTGGAATGATCATCCTGTGGTGTGTTTTCCCAGTTGCCAAAAGGGATGTTTCTTTCATACACACTTACCCCCTTCACACACACTTGCCACCTGCTGGATTCAAACCCCTACCTAACTATGTTATGACACTAGAGACGGACGATTAGCACAGCGCTATTCGCATTACTGGGGAATTTCCTTTCCCCGATATACTTATAGGGTGCTGACATCATCAGAGTTTAGAAAGTGGAATGATCATCCTGTGGTGTGTTTTCCCAGTTGCCAAAAGGGATGTTTCTTTCATACACACACACTTACCCCCCTTCACACACACTTGCCACCTGCTGGATTCAAACCCCTACCTAACTATGTTATGACACTAGAGACGGACGCATTAGCACAGCGCTATTCGGATTACTGAGAGAATCCTTTTCTCCAATATACTTATAGGGTGCTGACATCATCAGAGTCTAGAAAGTGGAATGATCATCCTGTGGTGTGTTTTCCCAGTTGCCAAAAGGGATGTTTCTTTCATACACACACACTTACCCCCCCTTCACACACACTTGCCACCTGCTGGATTCAAACCCCTACCTAACTATGTTATGACACTAGAGACGGCGCGCTATTTGGATTACTGAGAGAATCTTTTTCTCCAATATACTTATAGGGTGCTTACATGATCAGTGTCTAGAAAGGGGGATGAGCATCCTCTGGTGTGTTTTCACATTTGCTAGGGGTAACATTTGGACCAAGTGTGTGAGCATGCCCAGTTCAGCCTTCCCGTGGCATGTTGTGTGAAAGATGTCTCATTTATCTAAGTGTGTGAGCATGCCCAGTGTGGGCTTTACATATGTTGAACTCTGCAGCCCATCACATTTGTGGATGAGTGTGACCTTCAACAAATACCTGAAGTTTATGGTTGTGTGTTCTGTGCCATGTTGTGTAGTTACTGTCCTAATGCTTTTGTGTGAACAAAACAGGGAGTATACTGTGCCTGCAGGTTTTGCATGGGATACTTTGCACACAATTGTCAACATCCGCTCATACTGACCTAACACTGTAGCACTGTCTAGTGTAGTGTTTCAGTACTTTCACTGTGGTGGTCAGTATCCTGGCCTTTAGTCCTATCACTGCTTTACATTTCCATAGTGTGCACAACAGCCTGGTTAGGGTCCAGTTGTGCACATCTGCACAAAGGCAGTGCCTCTACAGACCCTGTTAATTGCTGCCCCATAAGCTTAACAAGTGTAGTCTGCAAATCTATGGAGAGGATCATAATTGAGCTCATAAACAAAGATATAGGGGACATGCAGACATTGTACCCATCCCATTTTGGCTTGGTCAGGGGCAGATCATGCCTTTTGTACTGGGTTGACATCTTCAAATTGGTCACTTAGGCCATTGTTGGGGAAAGGCAGTCCATACAGCCTACCTTGGCCTTGCAAACACTTTCAACACAATACCCCACTCAGGTATTGTGGAAAACCCTAACAACTGAAATGTAAACCCATATGTCACAAGATGGGTTGCAAACTGGCTTAAGGACGGGACCCACAGGGTTAGAGTTGCTGGCACTATGTTAGACTCCAGGCTGGTCACAGGTGGTGTCACACAGGGCTCAGTCCTTGGCCCCCATTGTTTGTCATGTACTTCCCAGAAGTACAGGCCAACATGGATGGCAATGTTAGCAGATGACTGCACACTGGGCACCATAGTGGACAGTGCATCACACACAGATATCCTTCAGAAGGGACTCACAGTAACTGATAGCTGGTGCCAGGGCCATGGCCTGAAGTCAGAGTGCACAACATGTGTAGACATACCCTTCAGGAAAAGCAAGGTGACCCCAAGCTACCATATAGGTGGCAATCCTCTAAGCACAGAGGAGGTTATCATGGACCTGGGGACCCAGGTTAACAGTCGCCATTCTTCTGAGACTCACATTGCTAAAGTGGCTAGGAAGACCTTCTACATTGCCCACCTGATCAGGCTGGGATTCACATCCAGATCTAGTGGGTCATTGTTCCCCTGTACTCTTCACTTATCAGACCGGTGATCGAGTCGAATGCCCTATTCTGGCTGTATCTCACACAACATCTGCAGCAATTGGAGACACCCTGACTGTCCCCACCTAAAGGATCAAGGAACCCCAACAGCTGTCATATCCTGCCAGATTGACGACACTCACACTCTATTCACTCACATACCGCCTGCTTAGAGGTGACATGTGCCTGACATGCGAGGCCATGTCCAAACAGAGATTAATGGGCATGCTCCACCTCAGACTCAGAAGATCCACCTGAACCACTAGTGCAGGTGACTTACACCTTAGCAGGGATGTATGTTGGACATGTTGGAGGGATGGAGTTATCACCGGAGACTCCTATGCTGTGGAATACAATCCTGGTCCATTTGAGGCAGAGCACCTTGCTGGCTGTGTTCAAGAGGTATCTTGACCTAATGCTAGTCGGAGAATGTGTTTGTCCATCAACACATTGTAAGCGTAGTTCGACATGTCATATGTCTTGTTTAGTATACTGTGCCTCTGTCTACCTGTGACATAACATTGATACCCAGGGTAAACCTCCCATCTCCCATCCACTCATTAGGATTCCTGTTGAGGGACTCAACCAGTGTCTCTATGGACAACCTGTACTGGTAGTTTACTCATGTGTGGGGTGGCTTCTGTGTTTTGATAATGCAGTACAGCCTGTCCTATATATGTCAGTGCTGGGGTTCAGGTCCCTCATGTGCATAGCTCCCTGCCATTCAGATTGTACAAGGTGCAGCATGTGCATTGATTCCAGCTTGGACATGGCTTTCTACATCAGGCACAGCTTGCATCTGGGTGGACAGCATGGCAGTGTGTGGAGCTGCACTCTGTTTAATCAGACTACACATTACATGTGTTCCAGCTCTGTCATACTCCTGGTGAGGTACTGTTGTGGACTTTACAGGTGCTGGATGTGTGTGCATGAGGTACACCCCACAGGGGCTGTTGTGGTCATTTCTAATGCTGATGAAAGATAACTGCAGAACCAGAATGACCTCCCTTAGCTAGATGTCAGACAGCATGGACCATACAATCATTAACTGAAAACAGGACCCTCTCCACAAAGGGAAAGTGTCCTGTCTGGTGGACCCCAGCCATAAACAAACTGTATGACAGATGAGGGTTACTAATGCAAGACAGAGCTACATCTCCAAAAGGGAAGACAGCTGTGATCAGCACTAGTAGAAAGCTACATTATCTCATAAAGACATGCAAGGTCAACTTGGGGACATAAATCACCAAAGACAATGAAGGTAACCACACTGCTTTCTTCAGTTATGTCAGACACCTGGTTGTGAACCCTCGGATATGCTCAGAGTTGGTACACAACAACATATATTCCAGTGACCTGACAGATATTGGCAACATTCCGCGGACAGCTTCAGTGCGATTTACCCTCCTTCACCCCCAAAACAAGATAGTTATCACTGCTGTATGTAATCTCACTGTCATCTTGGATGTCCATGTGAGAGCCACACTCAGCAAAGACAAGTACACAGCATCCATGGGACCTGTTGGTATCTCCAGTTGCATGCTATGTGAACTCCAGAAGGGGCTGGACCCATATATACAACTGCTATTTAACCTTAGTCTTGCTACAGGATATGTACCTGAACAGTGGCATACGGCAACAGTGGTCCCACTCCACAAGGGGATGCCTCCACAGACCATGGCAACTACCACCACACAGGCTTAACCAGCCTTGTCTGCAAAGATATGGGAGGAGTCATGGAGCTCTTACACAGACACATTACTGACCAACGGACCCTTGTTCCCACCTAGTTCAGCTTTGTACAGGGCAGATCCTGCCTTTTGCACCTTTGCACCCGAAAAGTACCTACCATGAAGATCAGGGTTCTTCAACACATGTCATATGCTTCCAGAATAGAGGAAGTCCAGCTTTGTTCAGTGTCATACCGCATACTTACAGGTGACCTATGCCTGACATACAAGACCATGTCCAATCAGGATTTGGTGGACATACTCCACTGCAAGCAATCCAAATCCACCAGAGCCATGAGAGCTGAGTATTTGAACCTCAGCACATACATGTATAGGACATGCTGGAGGGACAGAGTCATAACTCAGAGGCATCTCACACTCTAGCAGAGTATCCCAGTTCATGTTTGACAGAGTCCCTCACTGACTCTCTTCAGGAGACATCTGGACAACTGCATATGAGACAGAGGCACAGACTAGACAGAGACACAGTCATGTTATTCAATTACGTAAGGGGGTCATAATGTGTCACTACTAAGTCAGAGGCACAATATTCAGAATCTATTCTGTACACTTATTACCACTATAAGGGGTGGCAATAGCCACATCACTATGGCTAGGCTTATACATGCACTAGGGCAGATAGCCTAGTAGTACACTATGACACTATGAAACACCGGTGTATGTGTAGCTATTGTCAATCAAACAGTATGATGTGGCTTCGGGGGCTTGATATCTCCCTGTATTCCAACATTGTTTTGTCTATTCCTTCTAGCATGTCTAGGGATCAGTTGCTAGTGTCCTCTCCTGCTCAGCTGGTGAACCTGGGAATATTGAGGCACTGTTACAGTTGCCTCATGTACACTGACAACCCTCTCCTTCTGCCATAAAACACACATACATGTGAGAGATGCAACTATATAGCCAAAGTGGAGGCTGAGCTCTCTCAACATAGGACTAGCAAGACCAGAGAGAGGGTGAAGGTAACCACACACACATCTTTAATCCAGTCTCACATGGCACTGTCACAACTTAAGATCATACACATAGACACACAGAGACACTCTCGGAGGCTCTGATCAGAAGTCTACCAGAATGGCGGTGGCCACCACAGCAGACACTCACACAACTGCCTCCACAGGGCACAGCACATGCAACACATTGACCACAGAGTTGGTGTGCCAAACAGTCACAGCCCTTAAGGCCAAACACAATGCCGGACACACTTGTCATAGGTGACTCCATAGTCAGACACACTGATGTCCCACTCACCAGATCAGGTACAGAGGAGGTCACAGTAAGCTGCCTATCGGGCACTGGAATCCACCACATAATGCAAGCACTCAGGTCACTAAACTGCAAGTACAGGTCTGACCCAGTCATAATCCATGCTGGTGTGAACGACCTGAGATGTACCTCCCTTGACTACATGGAAAGAGACATAGAGGATCCCTCTGATTATGTAGGCCAGGCAGGTATGACCCTGACCTTCGGCAGTATCCTACCTTCACCAAGTATGATGCCACATAAACAGAGACAAGATGATCAGCTGTAGTATTTTGCTTAGACTATGGTGTCATTCTAAGGGGTCCAATGTCTGTCTGCCTGGGATGACATGCTGGACAGGCCACGGTGATTTGCAAGGGACGGCTTGCACCTGTCACCCCTGGGCTTCCGGATTTCAGATGATGCTCTTGCCACCCCATTGTGCCTTTTTATGCAAGACTCAGATTCTACACCTACCACCCTAGAACACAGTAAAGGAAAGACACTAAGGGTAATGCTGCTCAATGCCCAAGGTCTCAACCTCAAGCTGCACACACTCTATGCCCTTCTCAGTATGTAGCACATTGATGTCTGTGCTGTGCCTGAAACCTGGTTCACAGCTTCTGACAGCACCCCGTCACTATCGGGTGTTACCTCATATCATGCATTCTGGCACCAGCATCCCGACAACACCAAGAAGGATGGTGGGTGTCCATATTCATCAAGGACACCCTCACCTCATGGTTGGTGGCAACACACGATGCATCAGAGACCATCCAGGTGCCAGTGACCGTAGGCAAGACTGCTCTGCAGTTTGTAGCATGTTACATGCCACCCGCTCAAACTCAGGTACCTCACACAGCTATCCTGCAAACACTGAAGGGGATAAATGTATCTCAAAACACCATCCTACTGGGTGATTCCAACTATCCACATATAGACTGGGATCACTAATCATGCCACAACACTCTAACACAAAGGTTCCAAGAGTTCATACACTGAAATGCCATGGAACAACTGGTCCCAATCCCCTCAAGTGGAGGCAACATACTAGAACACATCATCACGAACATGGGGTCACACTGTTCAACACCAGACATATACCCATCATTGGTGAGATCAGATCATGGACTATTCTCAGTGGGAGTCCACATCCCACCCACACCCCAGATGGGAAATGAAACGGTGAAGACCTTCTCAAATGCCGACTTCACATTTCTGAGGACTGGTGTGGTCTCTTTCAAGGCCCCCAGGCCAGCAGACACCATTACCCAAGCCACTGTATCACTTAGAAATGCCTTCTACCAGCACCTCCAGGACTGCATGGTTCAGGCAATCCCAAATAATAATGACTCTTTGTACCACAGGCAAGCATCCAGTCTGGTGGACCCTAGCCATAAACAAGCTGTACAACACAAGGAAGGAGCTACTACAAGATAGAGCGTAATCCGTAGGGGGAAGGCACCCCTGCTCATTGTGAGTAAAACACTGGGTTCCCCCATACAATCATCCGAGGCATGTTTTGAGAGTAAACCCACTCAAGACTCCAGGGACAATCATGAGGCCTTTTTACCTATGTTTGAAACCTGGGAGGAAACTCCCAGATATGCTCAGACTTAGTTCAGAATAATGTTGATATCACTGCACCTACAGACATTGGCAACATACTGACTGACAGGTTCAGTGCAGATTTCTCCCCTCCCCCAACTGGGGGTATGTACACCAGAGGATTGTAGCCCCCAAACATCTCCACTGCTGGGGTGGGAACTGCTCAATCCAAGGCAGAAAACACTTTATCCATGGGACCAGATGGTGTCCCCAGTTGTGTGCTCCATGAACTCAATGAGTAATTACACCCGCAGTTAGGGCAGCTGTTTAATCTTAGCCTCACCTCAGGATATGTTCCCAAGGAGTGGCATACAGCAATGGTGGACCCACTTCACAAAGGAGGTGCCTCCACCAACCCCAGAAACTACCATCCCATCAGCTTGACAAGCCTGTTCTGCTAAGCTATGGAGAGGATCATAATGGGAATTCTAAATGAAGACATAGGGACTTGCAGACATTGGATCCAATCCAGTTTGGCTTTGTCAAGGGCAGATCATGCCTTTTAAACTTGGTTGACTTTTTCAAAACACTCACCCAGGCCATTGACGTGGGCAAGGCAGTCCACACAGCCTACCTTGACCTGGCAAAGGCTTTCACACAATACCCCACTCAGGTATCATTGAAAACATCACCAGCTTAATTGTGAACCCATACATCACAGCATGGGTTGCAAATTGGCTAAGTGACGGAACACACAGGGTCAAAGTTGCTGGTGCCAGTTCACACTCCAGAGCTGTCACAAGTGGTGTCCCACAGGGCTCAGTCCTGGGCCCACATTTGTTCAGTATCTACTTTTCAGAAGTACGAGCAAACACAGGAGGATTATGGCTGACAAAGTTTGAAGATGACTGCAAACTGGGAAGCATAGCTGGAAACCCATCTGACACAGACATCCTTCAGAAGGGTCTCATAGACACAGATAACTGGTGCCACGGCCATGGCCTTACATTAAACACTAAACAATGCATAGCCATACCCTTCAGGAAGAACAAGGTTACCACTACTTCCCATCTAGGTGGCAATCCTCTAAGCACAACGTAGGTTATCAGGGACCTGGGCACCCAGGTTGACAGTGACCTTTGCTTGACACTCACATTGCCAGGGTAGTTTGGAAGGCCTTCTACATTGGCCACCTGATCATGGAGAGATTCACAACTAGATCAAGGGAGGTCATCGCTCCCGTGTACTCATCACACCAATGATTGCATACACTGCCCCATTCAGATTGGATGGGCCCACAAATTCCTCGACAGGAGGTGAAAGGGTCTCAAACATATTTCTTATGCTGCCCGACTGAAGGAATTCCAGCTGTATTCAGTCACTTACTGACTGCTCAGAGGTGATCTGTGCCTGACATACAAGGCTATGTCCAACCCAGACTTTATGAACATGCTTCACCTCAAGACCTCTACATCCATCAGAACTACAAGGGCAGGAGACCTAAACCTCAACACAGATATTAATAGGATGTGCTGGAGGGACAGATTCATCACCCAGAGAGTCCATATGCTGTGGAACAACATCCTGGTACATGTGGGGCTGAGCACCTCACTGGCTTTGTTCAAGTGAGATCTTGACCAATGGATGGGAGATTGCAGGTATACCCCAGGGATAACCTCAGTATCACTGCTTGACAGAGGCACAGCAAAATAATGGGCATATCCATCAACTTGCAGGTGGCAGACGCCACAAAACTCTGGCCTAGGCTTATTAATGCCCTAGGGCAGATAGCCTAGTATGAACCTATGGACATAGGCCTGGGGCAGTTCCTGCTATTAGGACAGTGGTCTGCAGCAGGCTATATAGTAGTAGTCGGTTTTAGCCATTGTTTTTGACCATGGCTATTCCATGTTGCTTCTTGTTGTGGTACAAACATGGGTGTGTGGTTATCCATGCTATTTATTGCTAGACACCCTCATTTTGTATCTTGTTCCATGTTTTTGCACATGTACATCACTGTATGACGTGCAGCTGTTTCCACAGGGTCATATGCGTGGATATGGATGTTAGTTGGGGTCCTCAGGTGTGCATATTGTACATGATATTACATTACTTAACACATGGCATTCATGCCTCAGGTGGTGCTGCAGGGCCACCTCTGTCGGATACACATACTACACTCCCTGTACATTTGGAAGCAGGTTGTGTCATGTTAGGCATCCCTGTTACTGTATGAGTGAGTCAGAGCGGTATCAGTCCCAGTGTTCCTACTGACCAAGCTGCATGTGCTATGCGTTGCCTCTTTGCCAAGGCCAGGGCATACTGGGCACGCCTCCTTCTGCCTACTGGGACAAGGTCAGGTTGTTCCTCCTCCGAGTCACCCCTGCCTGTGGTGGCCTTGGCAATGGTGGGGATGTTTGGCCCAGCCCTGTGCTGGTCCTGCTGCAGCTGTTTCAAGAGGATCATATTATGTAGCATAGCACATATCATGATCATTTGGGTACATGTAGTTGGTGTGTACTGCAAAGCTCCACCAGATGTGTCCAGACACCGGAACCGTGACTTGAGCAGCCCAAACACACGCCTATGATATTACGTGTTTGTGCGTGTGCCTCATTATGGCGCTCCTGTTCAGGTGTGTGTGCATTTCTGATGGGTGTCATCAGCCACGGCTCAAGTGCATAACCTGCATCCCCACTAGGTGTCCGTGTGGGAAGTCCCCATTGGCAAATGATTGGTACAGCTGCGCCAGATGCCAGATGTGGGAATCGTGGTAGCTCCCAGGGCAGCCAGCACACACATTCATTATTATGCCCTGGGCATCACACACGACCTGGCAGTTGATGGAGGGGTATCCCTTGCGGTTAATGTAGACTCTACCCGCCACCGGCTGGTGCTTTGATGCGTATGTGCGTGCAGTCTATTGCACCCAGCACCTCAGGGTATCCCGCTATTTGCTGGAAGAGACGATATTGCTGGCCACAACTTCACGGTCATTAGGGACATATATATGATCACTGACATGTGGTGACATGGCATCCAGGAACTGGTGCAGTACCCTGGAGGCTGATGCCTGTGATATCCCCATCATATCACCAGTTGGTCTCTGGAAGGTACCTGTTGCTAGTATTCTTAGGCCAACACATACCTTGGTTTCCACTGGGATGGGTTCCCTCTGTTGGTTCTGTGTGTGAGGTGTGGCCTGCACAGCTCAACAATCTGCTGCAGGAGCTCTCTGTCCACTCTATAGCGCCTACTATCTCCAGCTCATGTAACCCATGGTAGGTGACCCTGGGCCTGTATACTCTTCTCCTTCTCCTCACTCTGGGTTGTCTGTCAGCATCTGCATTGTCACCACCCTCAGCAATTCGCCTATGCCTGATTATAATAGCCATGGCAGCCCCTAGCATTTCTGCTCTGAGTTCAGCTTTATTTCAGTTTTCAATTCTGATAGCTTAGCTTCTGGCAGTATCTCTTGTGAGAAACAGCCTTCACTGCTCTTTGTTGTGTTTTAAGTGCTGGGCTGGCTTCTAGTCTGCCTGTGTAATTGCCTGCTTGTAATTGTTTCCACCAATTAACTCCAGCAGTATTCCCTGGCAGTTTCCTGTATTTTGGTTGTTTCCTGTTTCCTCTCTGTTTCCTGAGGGGAGCAATGTGCACACCAGCTTAAACACGCCACAGTCACTTAAACGCCAAGACACATCCCTACACAGTGTTACACGCCAAGACACATCCTTACACGGTGTTAGCTAGGCTGATTCATGCTAAAACGCTACAAGACACTGCCTTACACACGCACACCACAAGAAACCGTTGTAAACAGTTTGCAACACGCCCCACATGTTGAACTCTGCCTTACACGCAAGACACGCCACAAGATACACGTATATCAAGAAACTTGGAGTGTAGGGATAGCGATACCCTCAATTTCTTGACTTTCCTAGTGTTCTGTTGGGACACACCTCCCCTGATGTCTGTCTGTCATCTGTTACCTTACATTGCCCTCCAATCTGGGACATTTCTTTCTATCCTTCCTCCGTGATGTCACCTACCTCTTACTCTGTTCCTCCCCTTCTCTAACTCTTACACTACTCAGAAAGTGCTCATTACCTATGTGGCAGTGTGATTCAGTATTGTAACCCCCATTTACATAGGATTGCCTAGTAATGCTTAGTTACATATCTTACACGGAGCTTCCCTTGACAACCACTAAACGGAGGCCATATTGTTTTTAGTCTGCAAGTCCCTCCATTGACATTCCATGTAATACATAAATCCCACAATTGTGGGCTTATAAGCTTCGGTTTTCAGTTTTAGGTAGCGCACCCGCTTATGCTGGTGTGCTGCAGTTAAACACAATCATCCCTTGAAAGGAAAAAGTTAAATAACTTATTTTTGCAACACTTTTTCATGCCAATGGCCATATATTTGCCCATTGGCATGCTTAATGACACATATGCACCCTTTATTTGCAGCTGCCATAGTCTGCTTTTGATTTTGCAGAAATGTACTCAGTTGTCAGCTGAGTACATTTCTGCAGCTAACACGTCCGTTACACGGACTGGTTTCTGCTTCGTGGATCGCTCAAATACCTCATTTGCATATCTTGGAGCTGCAAATGAGGTATTGAGCATTTCCACGCCCAGTCCGTGTAAGAGACGTGTTAGCTGTCTCTTACACGGAGGTTTGGGCTGTACCTGAATCGGGAGGCTTACACGGAGGCCGTAAGCCTTCCTGAATCTGGCCCATTCTCTTTTTCTGTAAACTTACTTTTTACTTTATATATTGTTTTGCTACCTTCTTTTTTTCTTTAAACATTTCTTATTCATATCACACTACACTACTCATAAAGTTTTCCTGAGTTCTGTCTTCTTCTCCTTTTAAATGTTTTATTTTTCTCATTATACTGCCATCGTCCTTTACCAGTCTAAGTAACTTGACAATTCTCTTTTTCTTGTGAAAAATATCTTCACATGTATAGCAATTCTTGCATTTTGTCTTGATTTCTTTCAAAAAAATTGTTTCTTTGTCTCATTATGTTCTACATCTTCCAATGCATCATTATATGTTCACTTGCCAATGCATCATTATATGTTCTTTTATATTTTTCTTTCAGTACTTTTCTCACACCATATTGCCACTGTAAAACATTTTTATATGTTTCCTCAAATATCCCACCAATTTTTATAAAATATTTTCAAAGTAATATGATTTTTCCATAACAGTATTACTAGTCTCTTTCTTCATTCCATTTGTTCTCATTTATCCTTTTTATTCCTTTACCTATTTTTATATATTTTTTGTTTTTCTTTAGTTCTAGCCATATTGCAGAACAATCTACAAATCCTGTTTCAACTACTTCCCCTTCTCCTATAGTTAAACCTTCTGATACTATAAAATAATATTTTTCAATTCTATACATACCCCTTCTGAAAGTCTGTGAATTTCTGTCCCAAAGTTTTAACTTACCACATCTTATAATGTCTAACATTTTTCTTATATAATTTCCTTTCTTTTTATACTAGCATCTTAAATCACAAAGAGTAGGGGAAGTTCCGTGATACCCTGGCTAAATTTCCCCTAGAAGTAAAAATACTTCTTGGGTCTCCCCTGAAAAGAGGCTACTGGCCTAGTGAGACTAACTTAATCGAGAAAGTATAAATAAGTATTCTTACAGTGTGTAAATTTCTCATGACAATGTCTCTCTATCAGACAAGTTTACTGTAGGAACTGTTCACGTAGTATTGTTAAAAGCCTGTATGGAACTTAGACAGTATGACACTTAATGTAGCCAGGTAATATGAAATGTCACTAGCTCAGTTAGTTAATGCCTTTTCTCATATGTTAGAGGTATATTAGATGTAACACAATGTAAGCCAGTGGGACATATACCAATAAATTATAAAATTGTAGTACATCATACATAGAGTAGATAGAATACACAAGAACAGTCACAGACAGTTAATTTAGTACACCTGCCAATATTTCCTCTGTTCATTATACTTAGGTAATGCTTATCAGCATATTGGTGTGTTTGCATTAGTCAGCTATTCCTCTCACCTGGGTTTTGTAAAGTTACGGTTGGTGTAGTTGTTCCTGAATAATTTCATTTATATGTATATATTTCATTTTGTGTTCATATTTCATAATGTCATTTATATGCATTTATATAATTCATCCCTCCTTTAAATTCTTCTACTTCTAAGCTTATTTTCCACTCTCTAATAATAACTTTCTTTAAAAATCACTAACTACTTCCTAGATTGTTACTGTTAGTTCGTACAACAAGGTCATTCAGACATAATATTGTCTAGAATCTAACAATGAGAACTGCCTTTCTCGGAACAATTTTGTAAATACTATTATTTGATATGTAAATATTAGTAATTGTATTTATCTACTGTATATATTCTGTTTATATTCGGTTTACATTTTGCTGTTCTATATTTTGCTGTGTTTTCTGTTTTGTAATGTTTGCTATAGTTGGAGCTTTTCTCCCCGGGCCTCCACTGAAAATGGGCTTCCTGGGCCCAGTGGACTTCCACGGTCATCAAACTGGAAATAAATAAATAAATATGTTGTAGTCATACTGTATTTCAGGCAATGTATCCATGCTACTCGTCTCTCTCTTTGACGCTATCATTATTTTTCATTTATTTTGCTCTGCTTAATTTATATTTTACCTTTAAATTTGCATTTCTCCACAGCCATGCAACAGCCAGTGATTACACCTCATACAACAAAATTCTACATTAGCACACCACTCATATCACTTATGCCATTGGCAGAGAGTGCTGCCTCCCAAGTGCCTTTGGAGGGGCTGGTGGATAAGCCCTCTTCCTCTGTCCCTGGTGGTGCTTCACTGGCTGGCATCATTGCTGTTACTACCAATGGCTCTGTCAGGGATGAGTCATTTATTGCATACAGGCAGCTGGCAAAAGCAGTGAGTGAGCTGGTGGACTGATGTCTTGAAGTCCACATCCGCCACTTGGAAAGACTCTTCTTGTGGCTTGCAGAGAGTCTCCTCCATGCCTGACACTTGCAGCACTACTTCAGTTCGGATTAAGTGGTGAGACAGCACAAGGTATTGTCTGCCCTCCCTCTGAAGATGACGGGGTTGGGCACTATGCAGGATGACACTCACCCTGTCTCCCATCATTGTGCTCCCCACCCATATGCATCCTTGTACTCTCAGTTTTGTTGTCCTTTCTTCTCCATCACTATTGTATTCTCTTTGATGTTTATAACTTGACTGTCATTCCCCTCTATAAGTGTGTTGGTACCACTCCCGTCAGTTGTGTATTTGTGTCTCTTTCTGAGCTTGATTCTGTTACTCACCCTCTGACTCCTACCATACCCCATACCTACACCTTTACCTACATTGTTCCCTGCCTTTCTTTCTTTAAAAAGAGAAAATGTGCACCTCTCCTATAAATAAAACGTACTTTTCCTTCCCATGTATCATCATATGCATTCCTTCCCCATTTTGCTTATGTGCTGCCCACTGCTGATTTCCCATTTTTTCTACTGTCTTGTGCTCATATTTTCATCCCTTTAAAACAGATTTTAAAGCATGCAGTGAGCCCTTTAAGGCTGATAGCTGCTTTTCCCATATTGCTGTTTTTACACAAGTAGGAACATGCTGAGGAGTAAGGAGAGTACATTTTGTGATTGTCATTTGTGCTCATCACATTACACATTACACATCTGCTGCTGCAGCCACATCTCCCTTTCTATAGATCCAGCTATGACCATGGTCAGGACTACTAATCTGATCTTTCAGCTCTAAGTTTTACAGTGTTAATTGATAATAACCTCTGAGCTGCATTGTTCCAAGAAGGTAAATGACAGCAGTCTCACCAAAACTGTAATGAGCATGATTCTGAATCCTACAGTGAATTTACATTATCTTGGAATCATAATGTATTACCACATTTAAAAAAGAGCGTGTCCTATTCAAATTATAATTATCTGAAAAATAAGTAAAATTTTCCAGCCGGGACTTAAATGCTACATATCTATGTTCAGATTTCAGTACTGCAGAATAAGTTTTCCTAGCCATAAGACAGAAGACCAACACTAAATAAATTAAGTCTGATATCTAGGATACTATATATTGGTGGTTCATTCTAATTCCATCCTGTTGGTAAATTTTATTTACAAGAATTGTCTAAATTCCTTGACATGGTTAAGTGGCATTTTACTAATTTTGTAGCTCTAGGACAGCTTATCAATGAAACAATCATCAACTCAGGGAAATAAAACTCCAGTTAAATTACGGACAGATTTAACATGGTGTGCAGTATGACTTAAGGCTGGTTATGGCTAAATTACACATATTTCAACATTTTGAAATGCTTTGTCGTTATTTACAAAATAAAATAACAACATAAAAAATGCTGGTTTATTCTTACCATTCTTGTCTTCAAAAAATTGAAGCAGATGCTTTGCCTCTTCTAGGATTTTAGTTTCCATTGACACTTTGCCAACACCAAAGTTTCGCAGTAATGTGAGAGCAAATTTTCTCTGTTCCTTCCATTGTTCTCCATTAGTAACTGTTCCAACACCTGGGAAGAAAGTAAATTAACCCATTATATCATGCCCATCAGATTTTCTGATATATATATATATATAAATATATATATATATATATATATATATATATATATATATATATGTGTGTGTGTGTGTGTGTATTTTTCTCCTGCTGCCATTTCTAATATTTCATTGTTAATAGTTATTATATATTATGTGCACATTAATATCTTGCATATAAATATTTCTGCATAAATAATATACCAGATTTTAATTGTTAGCTATACTGGTTTCACAATAATTCAATGACATATTTTTTGGAGGAGGGGTGTAGAACTTGCTCAAGGAAAAATATGAGGACTAGTTCTGAGCTCCTGTTATTTCACTTTATTAATAAATCTTCATATGTCATTATAAGCCTCCTCTTCCTTACATTTGAAAACTTAGTTATTTTCAGAAATGATTGGGATAAATATACAGATTATTAAGGGAGTTTGACTCCACTTTTGAATGATTTCTGAAGACAGACAAATTTGCCTAAGACAAACTACCTACTCCTAAGTGATGCATTGGCGAGCTTCAAATCCCCATCAAACTCAGTCAACTCCACTGAATATAAATGTACTCCACCACATTATACCAGCTTATACAGCATCAGTGGTACAACAGGTAGCACACTCACCTTTGGTGCAGTAGGCTGTGGGTCCTATTTGTAAATCAGGTAGATCAATTGCTGACACTGCAGTGTGCAGTATATAAATGGTGGGGGAGTTGCTTCACTTCTGAGAATGTTTGGATAAGACTTTAAACCAAGTTATGACTGGCTACATTTAACCAAGTAGTAGAAATACCACCTTGGGTCCCCCTGAAATGAGGCTACTAGCTGGTGCTATAAGGCTAAATAAACAAATAAATAAATATAAACAGCTGACAGATGCAGCTGTACCCTTTAAGAACAAGCATGGGGCAAACCCCAGAAACAACCCCCCATGTTGGAGGCATAATATCAACAATCTTTACAATAAATGGAAGAAATTATTTAACCAAAAGAAAGAAGAGTAACTCCCAGAATAATAGATTCCTTGTCACTGAAATAAACAAACAACTCAGGAGATTAATAAAATCCATTAAAGCCATGTTTTAGGCTAAAATATCTACCCAAGCCAAAGACATTCACAAGGCCTTTTTTAGGTACATTTGTAATTTCAGAAGTACGACACAGCAATGCGCTGAGGTGATGAAGATATAGTGAACTTACTTGCTGATAAATTCAGCTCAAACTTTATCCCCTCTCCCCCCTTGGCCTGTCTCACAAGATATACCTGAAACCAGCTCACCTCCAGCTATCACAAAAGATCAAGCCCTAAAAGCACTACTGAAACTTACAAATACTACATCAATAGGTCCTGATAATACCCTGTATGCATCTTAAATAGCATGAAGCATGATTTAGCCATCCCTCTAACAATTCTGTTTAACATCAGCCTCCATACAGGAAGTGTACAAAGTGAATGGAGAACAGCTACAGTCATTCCTCTGCCTAAAGGAGGACCTTCCATTAACACAGGCATTACAGACCTATAAATCTGACCAGCCTTATATGCAAAGCCATTGAAAGACTCATCATGTAATTAATCAATAAAGATATAGAGTGCATTCAAGTAATGGACTCATCTCAGTTTGGATTCATCTAGGGCAAGCCATTCTTACTTAATCTGGTGGATGGTCTCCAAAGCAATACATGAAGGCACAGATGTGCACACTACATACCTCTAAATGGCCAAAGACTCTGACAAATTTCCCCACTCAGACATAACAGAAAAGCGACATAAAATGGGAATGAACCCCTACACCATCTGCTGGATTGCCAACTGGCTCACAGATAGGATGCAGGAGATCAAAACAGGGGATGGTACTTCCACAAAGAGACCACTCACAAGTGGAATCCCCAAGTGTTAAGTGAGAAGACTGTTCCTGTTTTGCATCTAATTGTCTGAAGTAAAAGACAATACCAAAGGGCTCTAGCTGACTAAGTTTGCTGATGACTGCAAGGTAAGAGAAGTCATTGAATCTTCACATGACTTGGAGATCGCACAGAAAGGTTTGTTCCAAACAAACAACTGGTGCCAAAATCAGGGACTGAAACTAATTACCAAAAATGTACTATCACATCCTTTGGAAAGTCATCTACCCTGGGGAACTACCACATTGGTAATATGCCCATAAGAGTTGACCCAGTTGTTTAGTATCTGGAAATGTATGTGGACAGCAGCCTAACTTTTCACCAACATGTATCCATTGTTGTAAGAGATCCCTTGTATACTGCAGAGCTTATAAACAAAGGGATTGTGTTTTGATTTAGAAATGTCACTGTTCCCCTTTACTCATCTGTCATTAGACCAATCATTAAATATAATGCTCCCTTTGACCAATCATTAAGTATAATGCTCCCTTTGGCATGTGTCTATCCAGACACATGCGACAACTAGAAAGCCTTCACAGATACCTTACTAAAGGATACCAGGCCTGATCAATATATCCTACATGGAGTGTTTCAAAACCCTATCATTATACTCGGTATCCTACAGACTGCTAAGAGGTTACCTGTGTCTGGCAAACAAGGAATCCTCTGACTCAATACTGATGGACTCACATCAACAAGTCCAACTGGCTGAGAAATACTTGGTCTAGGGATCTAAATCTCTTCTGCAACATTAACAGAGGGATACATATATCTCACAGAGGATACCACAGCTCTGCAACAGACTCCCCATCCAAGTAAAACAAAGCTCATCCCTGTCTACATTCATGTCCAACTTGGATCTAGATTTAAGTAATAGAAACTTTGCTCCAGAACTGCCCTGTACTACTACTAATGGACTGAGGCTTCTTCTAAATGCTTTATCTCATGCATAGGTCCCTTCCAATTATCTATGGTATGATCTCAGTTATTCTTATTAGGGGTAATATATAATTCTTGACCATGGGATGGATAAGGCCAATCTAACTACAGACAAGATAGGTTAATTCAAGCATCAAAAGGGAAACTGGCTAGGCTTAAAATGGTTCACAAGGACAGCTAGTCTAGTACTTACATATGAACCTATAAACCTATAGCATCTGATTTTGTATGACTTGCTCTTACACAGAAAACATCTTGAAAAACAACTGATACTTAAACTGGTATTATTTAGAAATTTCTCAGATAAAACTTAAGTCAAAATCAACATACAGCAGTAGTCCAAAAGATGTATTTTTTTGACGTAAAAAGCAATGTTTTCAATTGTTTTGTGAAATGTCTTCAAATAAACATGTGTACAATTCTGTAAGAGTGAGGAAGCATGCTTAACTTGTTTATAATTTATGATAACTAGAACTGTAATCAAGCTATTTCACTAACTTTTTTAAGACATGAAATTACCAAACAGAGACATTAACATTAAAAATAAATGTATTTACTAAAAGCTGAAGCACCCTTTCCTATATATGTATTTATTTATTGACTGGTTGATTCATTCATGCATGTACTCTTTCAATTCACTAACCAGGTTGGTGGGCTGGTCCAAAGACCTTCTTCAGTTGCAAGCTGGACCAGCAGGCAGCAACAGCACAAATGGCTTACAGATACAGTAATCTTAAAAATATAGAGATATACAAACAATAAACAGAGATGATTATAGGTGTAAATTGCAGTTCTGCTAGTAATACATGAAATATTATCATATGCAAACAGCTGTGTGGTTAACCTGCAACATCAAGATGTGGAGATGTGATTTTAGCTGTCTTTGGAATTCAGGGAGCTCTGTGACCAATTGAGCGTCAGTAGAACATTTCATCAAACTTGCAAAAGGCCTTTTCTGAGGAATGTAAGGTATGTTATGGCTGTTGTAGCTAAAATCTACTTTGATTTCTTAGACTGCAATGTGTATCAGTCATGAATAGAAAATTTTCAGAGGTGGACAGCATACCACTCAACTCTGCCTAGATTTGTTGGCATATTTTTGGTCCTTTCCTCATAAATTTGTGATTTTCTTGCTAATCATTTAGAGTTAAATTCACTAAATAATGACATTCGAGTATCTGATTTCATATATTTTAGAAAATGCAAGTTAATGCAAAACCTATTATTCTAGCAGCTTTCTAAGATTATATGAGCAATATTTATTTTCTGTCCTTGATTTTGGGCACTTGTCCCTCCAGTACTTTTGAATTTGTCCAGAATTCCTGGACTAAGAGGTTGAGAGCTATGCTGGACAGTAACTGTTACTTAACAGCTTGAACGTGAGTGTGTTTAAGAGAAAGGCAGCTCTGGCTTTAACAGAGAGCTACTTTGTTTTCTTTTTTATTTTCTATGGTATAACAGTAGTGTTCTAATCTGTGTGCTGCATGGATCTGTCTTAGAATTTAGTTTTTTTTTGTGAGTTATATTAAATTGGTATTATGTTATGAATAACAAAAGATAAGAGGCAAGGCATATTCCATTCTGGATATGAATACATTTTTGGCTATTGCATTAAGTGATTCTTTGATTAGACAATGCTGTATTCTGTATGCTACTTTCAAATGAGTTGCATTTTTTAGCAATCTGAAGCCTGCTTGTGTGGAAAATAACATTTGTAAATCCAGTATCGTCCCCAGGTACCTTTGTTATGTGGTGTAAGGTAGTGTATTCTTTATTAAGTGTGTAAGAGTGGCAGGGATAGAAATTTGAACTTTTGTGAGGTCCCAAAGGACATAATAAAAAATGTATTAGTGCTCACAGCAAGTTTATTTTTGAATAGCCAGTTCAAAATATGTGAAAAGTTTGTCTATAAGTCCCGTGACAGCTCTTGTGCTGTATAGGACAATATCACTGGCATACAAAGTTACATTTATTTGGGGGGGGGGGGGCATCTGGTAGTGTATTAGCGAGAACATAAAAAGGAAGAGGACATAATACTGAGCCGTGTGGTGCATCTTCAGATTCTGGGGAGTTATTTGCATAAACAATAAATGTTTTGTTATGGTGAAAACTACGGAATGATTGAACAGCATTATTTTAGAAGCCTCTTTGAAGTGTTTTTTAAGTAACGATTGCTGATCAGCTGTCTTTAGGCATGTTTCTCATTATTCTCTCGTTAGTAGGAATATGTCAGACGTGGAAAAAAATAAGAATCTACAACACTTCATCAATGAAACAGTCACCAAATGCCCAGTCACTTCAGACTGTTTATTGGGCATTCACTCACCTCGAAATCCACACATATTAGCAGACCTAAAAAAAATGAAAGAAAAACACTGAACTGCAAGGTCACTCTCGTGAAAAGCATAAACTAAATCAAGATAAAAGCAGAACAAATACCCATTCGGGGGTTGTACCTGCCTTTTTATATTACCAACTCTGAGACATTGCAACTATGGAGAAAGGGGAACAGTCAGAATTAATTAAATTTGAAGTTATATAATCTATAAATAACAAGAAAAGGGCACCCGTCCATCCCCATGGCATAGATGGATAAAGCCATGACCACTCTGCAGATAACCCCTGTTTGACTAGATCTGTTGGTGTAGCAGAGGCTAGATGGGTTCATGCAACTAGTCATCTGGGGCAGTGATGACTTCTGTAAAGTATTGCCAAAAGCTTCTGCCTGGGTTATGCAGATGTACATGTCTGCAGTTATGTTGCCAAGGGTCATTGAGGGACATAAGGGTTGGTACAGAGACATCCTGTACTCCAAGATGCAATTCCTTGATGTCTGCAGGGTACGTACTAGGTGAGTAGTATGGTGTGTCAACTCAATAGGATACTGCCTTGCTCCTCTGCATGGTTTATTCAGATAATACACATCTGCATTTCTGTCACACAGCATTCAGTGTTGCAACAGAGACAGCCTGCATGACAAGGTATTTATGTGCTCATAGACTATTTATATTCTTTGCATATAGCAGTCTGTGTGTCACACATTTTTAATATGGGAAATTTTTCTGCATGCTTTCACAGTTTCCCCTCCGAGAGGATTTGACACAACTTGGCACAAGGTTTATATCAGGAGGTCTGTAGAGGCTGATAATAATTACCTTACACACCTGATGCTAGCTGAGAATACAGTGGCACAGCTGACAATATTAATGGTGGAGGGCACAATCTTCTTTCCCACAGCTGAAGGAATTGCAGAGGGTCCAGGATAACCCTTCAATATCTCTTGTGTTTAGTGGAATTTTGTGTTAACCTACTGTGCACTCTACTCTCAAAACTGACTCCATATCACATCAGGTTACAGATGAGAGCTCCACTGCCTCTGAAGTGTACACACATGTCATTGAGGAGAGGAATGCGGGTGGCCATTGGTGCCAGGATTCCAGAACATTCCCTAACCTTGGTGTTACACTTGGCATCAATGAGTGGATATGCAGTTCTATGATTCAGGCACAGATGAACAGCAATCAGGCTATGGTAGAGCTGCTCAATGAATTGCATATCTTGCATGCAGAGCTTCAATCAATGCAAGGACTGTGAGACATTCAGCTCTGCAGGAAGAATGGCATTGCTTGTAGGGAGGTAGAGCAGGCATGCCTGTTGAAGACAGTGGCAGATATCGTGTCATCTACTAGTGTGCCTCCCAGCACTAACCTTCGTGGTCATGCCATGGAATGGTTGCAGACTATAGAGAGTGCACAGTAGGTTATCACAGATGGCATCCATTGTTCCTGGGATTGCACCACTGTCCACACCTGTGACAAATTAAAGAAGCGCAAAACAGATGACTGCCCAGGGATTACAGCTTCAGCGTTGCCATGACCAGCCAACAAAACAATTTAATTTAACTTACATATCTATAGCATGACCAAAGTCTCTATCTCTTCCAGGAAGTAGCAAGCACATGTTCCTCACCCCCACCAGACACATTTGTTGTTTTGAAATCCTGCAACATAGCCACTAATTAGTAGTTCACTATATGATGCTGGATTTTGAATTCCAACTTGTCTCTTGTAGTTTAGGGAGTTGCCAAATTCATTTTCAGTAATCGTGAGTTTCAGGGGAAGAGAAGTTAATGGTTTCTTAGGACAAGTCTGATTTTAATCTTGAGTCTTTTGTTCAGAAAATAACTGTTAGTGTTTTGCTGTAAAACTTGAAATAATAATTTTAAATTAAATCTAAATCTCTACGAAAATTGTAAAAGCAAAGAAGAATATAGTATGCACACTGATAGGTTTGAGCAAATGGGTCTATATTAAATAAGCGAACGCTTAAAAAAGTGAATGCTAATTCATCAACCCTAGTTCAGTGAATGCTGAAAAGGCAGAATACTTGGAACAGTGATTTTTTTCCCAGGGGAAAAAATCGCTGTTCCGCAAAAAAAAAGAAAAAAAAACTTAAAACAGTATTTAATGTGGAGGGCTTCACCCCCCCCCATGCCCTCCACACCCTCCTATTTAAATATACCAACTCCGAGATCACACCACAGTGGAGAAAACAGCAAACTCCCGAAACCGGCCCAGAGATTTTTTCTATGAGAAAAAATTTGCTGTTTCAGGTGTTTGAGATTTTCAGCGTTCACTGAAATAGGGTCGATGAATCAGTGTTCGCTTTTTTAAGCGTTCGCTGATTCAATATAGACCCGAGCAAACAGCTGTTCATTGAACACAAACCAGTGAATTGCCATTCATTGAGCGTTAACTTCAGTGAACGTTTTTCTAATCGAAGGGAGTTAGTCAGCCAGCATTAGGAAATTTGCCCTTTTCCACATTGTAGTGCGATCTTGGAGTTGATATGTATAAGTGGGGGGGATGTAGCCCCCACCTTGGTGAGTTTGATATAATGTAATTTATGTTACAGTCATTGTGGGGGACAAATAATTTCTTTCCCTTACAAAAACATTCACTGAAGTGAACGTTCAATAAATGGCCATTTGCTGGATTGTGTTCAATGAATGTCCATTCGCTGAAATTAGATTTTGATAAATTAATATAGAACAATTGTGCAGTATTTTTTGCAGTGTTTACTGTTCTTTGCACTATTGAATGATTCATTTTCAGAACAAGAACATATAATAAACAGACACACATTTAACACTTGTCTTACCTACTGCCATTGTCTCATGCTTCTTGTTTAAATGGATGTTATGAATCCTATAAAAACTGCTTTGCAAATCTGTAGACCTCCTCACATATCCAAAGTTTAACCTATCACTGCAGACAGCACGAGAAAGTTATTTCTCAAGCTGTATCACTCTTCTGTATTTAACCCAGGCTATTAAAAATAAATAAATTATAATCCATTATATACCGCAGTTCCTAATCAAGCTAAAATCCTACCTTTGCTCAAAGTTGAAGAGCAAATCAAAGTGTAAAATTTCAAAGTCCATTCTATCACAAATTAATGCTTAAATTTCTATCCACATAAATGCAGCTGTACTCCATAGGAACAAACCCCAGAATCAAACCCACATGGGAGAACCGTAATATCAACAAGCTCTGAAGGGAGAATTGCGGCAGACACTAAAAACAACCACAAAGCCTTCTATAGTTATATCAAGAATCTCCATGGCAATACCCAGGTTTGCTCTGTGTTACTGCACAAGGGTACCTCCTATACTGAGCCAACAGATATTGCCAACGTACTGGCCAACAGATTCAGTGCCAGCTTTAACCCCCCCCCCCCCCCAAGGACCAATCACAATACTGGAGGCACCCAGCATTACTGCATCACAGGTTAAAGCTGCATCATCCAAAGCCAAGAATACAGCTTCCATGGGACCCAGCAATATCCTTGGATGTGTTCTACATGAACTACAAGGTGAGCTGGCACCACATTTGTTTGGCCTGTTCAATCACAGCCTCACCTCAGGCTTTGTCCCTACCGAATGGAGCACTGCTACAGTCATCCTTCTCCATAAAGGGGGAGTGACTACAGACCCTGGGAATTATTATCCCATTAACCTGATGAGTCTGACATGTAAGGCTATGGAGCACATCATCATGGACCTATTTAACAAGGATATAGGGAATCTACAAACTCTAGATCCCACACAATTTGGTTTTGTGGAAGGTAGATCATACCTGCTCAACCTAGTTGACTTCTTTGAATCAATCACCAGAGCTGTGGATGAGGGCAAGGCAGTTCATACAGCCTACCTCAATTTGGCCAAGGCCTTTAATACCATTCCCACTCAGGAATTATTGATAAACTCACCAAACTAGGCATTAGTCCCTATATCACTAGGTGGGCTACAAATTGAATCATAGATAGAACCCACAGTGTGAAAGTAGCGGACTCCAATTCAGACTGCCAACCAGTCATGAGTGGAGCCCCACAGGGATTAGTCCTGGGTCCTCTCCTGTTTGGCATCTACTTCTCAGACATCCAGGCCAACATGGAGGGACTCTGGCTGACCGAGTTCACAGATGACTGCAAGCTGGGAGCCATTATTAACTCCCCAAGTAATGTAGACATCCTACAGAAAGGCCTCACTGAGACCAATGACTGGTGTCGAAACAACGGCCTTAAGCTTAATGCCAAACAATGTGTCATCATCCCCTTTGGGAAAAACTCAGTTCCCACTAATTACCACAGCAATGACAGCCCACTGAACACTAAAGGCATTATAAGAGATCTGGGGACACAGGTTTACAGCAACCTTTACTTCAACCACCACATTGTCACTGTGGTCAGAATGTCCTTCAATGTGGCACATATCATTACCAAGGGTTTTGCATCCAGGAAAAAAGAAGTCATCATCTCTCTCTACTCTTCCCTCATTAGATCAATCATCGAGTATAATTCCCCATTTGGCATGTACCTCACTAGATACATGCAACAGCTGGAAAGGCCACAAAAGTCCCTCACAAAAAGGATCCTAGCTCTTAAACACGTCCTACATGGACAGACTCAAAAAAGTCCAGCTATTCTCTGTCTCTTATTGTCTACTACTAAGAGGTGATGTCTGCTTGACTTACAAAGCTATGTCTGACCCAGCTCTGTTAGAAATGCTACATCTAAAGAAATCCCAATCCCTCTGCACCACATGCTCCAGAGACCTCAACCTCATTACCACAATCAACAGGACATGCTGGAGGGACAGGTTCCTAACCCAGAGACTGCCCATGCTATGGAATAGACTTCCCATGCATGTCAAGCAGAGGACTTCATTGGCCCTCTTCAAGAGAAATCTTGTTGAGTGGATGGGAAATAGAAAGTTCACTCCAGGGATCACTTCAGTGCCTCTACTTGATAGAGGCACTGGGAACTAACGTTGGGCAGCGTGATGCCAGGGCACTTCTATGGGTTATGCTTGTAAAGGCTCCAGGGCCATTAGCCTAGTACACACATATGAATCTATGAACCTATAATAAAATAAAAAAGAATTTTGACCAAAAGTAAGAGGAATAACTCCCAGAATGATACAGCCGTCATCAATGAAATGAACAAACAACTCAGGAGATTAATAAAATCCAACAAAGCCACGTTTGAGGCTGAAATAGCTAACCAAGCCTTAGACAATCACAAGGCCTTCTTCAGTTACATGTTCATAATCTTAGAAGAACAACACAGCAATGTGCTGATCTGATTGTTAACTATGTTACCTACACAGAGTCTGACAATATAGTGAATATACTGGCTTGTAAATTCAGCTCAAATTTTATGTTGGCGGTATCATCTTAAGGGTAAGAAAGTTGGGTTAGACATACATTTACAGAGGAAAGTAAACACATGTGAAGGCAATCAATCTGGTTAAAAATGGGAGAGGGGAACAACCCTCGCTTCCTCCTTTAGTATAAAGCACATGGTCATGTGACCTCTCTTGACCTCTCCACACCAACGACGTCAGTGTAAGAGCACACATACGATCATTCACTCTCTTTATTATTATCAGCCAACACCCCCACTTGCTCTTACGCTGTACACAAAATACATTTTAAGAACATATTTTTGGATAACTTTTCTTTCACATTCCAAATATGTAATACATGAACTTTTCAATCTTCGATTTCATAGCAGGTTTAGTAAAGACATCTGAAACCATGTCCGTTGTCGGGCAATATTCAATGCTTACTTTGTCATCATTAAGTGCTGACCTGACAAAATGATATTTAATGTCAACATGTTTACATCTCTGTCGGCCTACTGGATTCTTCGACAAAGCGATTGATCCTTGACTGTCCTCAAATATTGTTACTGGCATGTACTTGCACTCTTCATCCATTCCACTCAACAGCTGCACAAGGTACAAACTCTTCTGTGTTGTTGCTGCTAGTGTCATGTACTCTGCCTCACATGTAGATAAAGCTACCATTTGTTGCTTCTTTGATTTCCATGAAATAATAGGCCCGTCTCTATTGAGGCTAAAGCAATAACCTATTGTACTGTGTCTATCATTTTGATCTGTTGCCCAATCTGCATCACTGAATGCTATAAGGTGAAGTTTCCCTTCACATTTCTTGTAACACAGCTCTCTGTCCAATGTACTTTTCAAGAATCTTAACACATGTTTGGCTAGTGTTAAATGCGATTCACTCGGTTGTGACAAATATTGTGAATGTTTACTTACAATCCAGCTAAGATCAGGTCTCATGTTTGTTATAACATATATCAAACTACCCACGAGCTCACAATATTTTCTTGGATCTGTAAATTCACTGTCACCCTCAAAGTTTGTTTTTTGTTCAGAATGAGTACTTCTTACTTTACAATTAGACATACTAAATTTCTCAAGAATTTTCAAAAAGTACCCCTTTTGGTTTATCTTTATTTCACCTCAATTCTGGGTAAAATCAATGCCTAGAAAATGTCTTAGCTTTCCCAAATCTTTCATTTTAAATTTAGCCTTGAGCATTTCCTTTACATTGTTTAGTGATTCAATGTCACTAGCTGCTATAATGAGATCGTCAACCCATATAATTAGGACTGTTTTCTCATTTTCAGCTTGTCTAGTGTATACACAATGGTCTGCGGGGTTTTGGATAAAACTATTTTCACAAAGATAATCATGCATAATTTTGTACCAGTTACTCCCTGATTGTTTCAGTCTGTATAATGACTTATTCAGTTTACAAACTAATTTTTCATCGTTATTTGAGTTCTTTTTGAAACCTTCAGGTTGCTCCATATACACCTCACCATTTATAGGAGCATGTAAATAAGCCGTTTGTACATCCATCTGATGCAATTCTAAATCGTACTGAACTGCCATCTGCATTAGGCTTCGTTGTTGGTGCAAATGTTTCATTATAATCTATACCAGCGACTTGGCTGTAGTCTTTAGCTACATATCTAGCTTTGTAAGTCTCTGTATTATCTGTATTGTCTTTTACTGTGAAAACCCACCTAGCCCCCACTGCATTTTTATCTTCCAGCTATGTGGTGAGTGGAAATGTGTTGTTTTCCTTTAAAGTTTCCTCCTTCATGGCTTGGACCCACTTTTCCGAGTTAGATGAAGACATGGCTTCCTTAAAGCTCTGGTTGCATATTAGTTGGTAACAACAGTCAACATTAACTGTCACATAATCGTCATTTTCATCTTTACCCTCATAGTCTTTCAAGTATGCAGGTGTTTTTCTCTCTCTTTTAGAGTAGTGCATATCCTGCCTTTCCTCTTCTTGTCTTACTATTGTGTCTTGACTGTCAGCTTTTGATTCTGACTTAACATGCACATTTCTTCTGGCATTAAGATCTTCATCTATCACTTCTGGGTCTGTCTGAAACTGGCATTCAGCTACATACTTAGTAAAGAACTTGACTAACCTGTGTCTAAGGACCTTTGTCAGGATAATAGACCAGATATGATGGGCTGTTTTTAATCATATCCAACAAAGATTCCTTTATCACATCTTGGGTCTAACTTCTTTTTATCTTGTCTGTATGCATACTACACTGAACCAAATTCTCTCATCCTTGAAAGATCAGGTTTCTTTCCTGTTAGCATAAAGAACACATGCCTGTTATAACATCTGTTGCAAATAAAATCAGCAGTAATTACTGCATATGTCCACAACACTTTAGGTAAGTCACTCTCTATCAACATACCCCTTGACATTTCGAACAGTGTTCTCCAATTTCTCTCTGCCGTCCAATTCTGATGGGGTAAGTAAGGTGCGGACGTTTCATGTCTTATAACATTTTTACTCAATAGTGACTGAAAGTCTCTCAACATGAACTCAGTGCCATTATCTGATCTGATACACTTTACTTTCACATAAGGAGCTGAATCTGCAATAAACTTTTCAGTCGCCTTGACTGTATCACTCTTGGCTTTCAGAAAGTAGACAAATGCTACACCTGAGTAATCATCAGTAAATGCTAAAGTGTACTTAAAGCCATCTTTTGCTACTGGCTGAATTGGGCCTGCCAAATCAGTATGGACTAGTTCAAACACAACATTTGCTCTTGCATCTGGTTCTCTGTTTCTGCTCTGTACAAATTTCCCTTGCGTACAGGTTTCACAATCTAGGTTAGGTCTCTCGACTTTACCTTTAATTTTCATTCCTTTTACCACTTTTTCTAATTTTGACACATCTTTGAAATTACATTACCAAGCATTTTATGCCACGCTTGAATGTCATAACCGCTCTGAGATGCATCATAATGTATCTCACTATCGTTTTCTTCATCATATGTGTCTAAGTAATAGTCTGTCACACTCAATTATGTCAAACCTGATGCCGTTTTTATAGATGAGTTGGTCCTGGCCTTGTTTAATGTTGATCGAGGCCCCCTTGCACGTTGCTGCCTTGACAGAAAAAATGCTTTGTGGATACATCGGGATATACAGCGCCCGAGTCATCCTCACCTTTACTTTGCACCCCTCTGTATTTAGCAGCCATACCTCTGCATTACCTCTCTTCTGTGCAGCCCCACAGGTTCTCGTCCCATCAGCTAATTCCACAATGTGTTCCTTCAGTTGGAAGGTTACATCAAAACATTTAAACTTTTTCAGCTTGTTAATTATGTGTGACATGGCGCCAGTGTCCACCATTAATCCCTTCTGTTTTAACTCACAAATTTGATGCTGATTTATTCTGAAGACAAATGTGTGATCATCCAAGTCAGTTGCGTGTTTCACATCATCTTTCTTCTTTTGTCTACAGTTACTGTCCATGTGGCTAGAGTTTTTACACAAACTGCACCACTGTCTCTGCCCTTTATATTCTCTCCGGCGTTCTCATGCCTTGTGTCCCTTTTGGCCTCAGCTATAGCATATAATCTCTGCTTTTACTCTTTCCCCAAGGCCACTCACTTTCATCACATTATCATTACTTAAGTTGGCATTAAATTTCTCAGTATGTTCATAGCTTCTCAACCTTGTTTTGAACTCACCAAAGCCCAACTTATCATCATCTTGTGTGATGTGGACTGCAAATGGTTTAAAAGTTTCAGGCAACCCTTTTAGGATCATCACAATTAGTAATCCACCACTGAGCTTCTCCCCAACATTTCTAAGTGCCATAATAGCCATCTCAGCATAATAATATAGTCTGTAACACTTTCACTGATGGCCTTTTGGAGGCTTGTTAATTCGGTGTATAGGCTAATTACACTTGGCTTCCCTTTCCCGGCATAATGGTCTCTCAGGATATGAAGCACTTCTCTACTGTCATTTGCGGCCTCCCTTATGACGAGGGACAAACTTTTGTCATCTAAGAACTGTATTAGTTCTGCAGATGCCTCCTCATTTTTCTCAGCATCGTCGTTGCCTTCCTCCTCATTCTCGTCGTCTTCTGTGTCTTGCTGCACATTTCACAAAATGGCGTCTTTCAGCCCTAGCAAATGCAGGTGCCCCAGAAACGTAATTCTTCTCACCTCCGTCGAAACATAGTCTGTGCCATCGGCTTCCTACTTCCCTCCTGGGCCCATAACCTGTTGGCGGTATCATCTTAAGGGTAAGAAAGTCGGGTTAGACATACATTTACAGAGGAAAATAAACACACATGAAGGCAATCAATTTGGTTAAAAACGGAAGAGGGGAACAACCCTCGCTTCCTCCTTTATTATAAAGCACATGGTCATGTGACCTCTCTTGACCTCTCCACACCAATGACATCACTGTAAGAGCACACATACAATCATTCACTCTCTTTATTATTATCAGCCAACACTTTACCTCTCTCTCCCTTCTGTCTGTCCCACAAGATATGCCTGAAACCAGCTCACTTCCATCTATCACACAAGACCGATTCCAAAAAGCACTACCAAAAGCAAAAAATACTGTATTGACAGGTCCTGACAATACACCTGGATGCATTGTAAATAGCATGAAGCACAGTTTAGCCACACCCCTTTGTTCAATCTCAGCCTATGTACAGGTTTTGTACCAAGTGAATGGAAAACAGCTACAGTCATTCCCCTGCATAAGGGAAGACCTTCAACTGACCCAGGCAATTACAGATCCATAAGTCTGGCCAGCCTTATATGCAAAGCCATGGAGAGATTTATAATGAAACTAATCAGTCAGGATATAAGGAGGATCCAAACAATGGCCCATCTCAGTTTGGATTCATCAAGGACAGGTCACGCTTACTGCACCTAGTGGATTTTTTGAAAGGGTCACTGAAGGAATGGATGAAGGCAAAATAGTGCACACTAATTAACTCAAGTTTGGTCAAAGCTTTCAACACAATTCCCCACTCAAGTACAGTAGAAAAATTAAGTAAAATGTAAACAAACCCTTATATTACCCACTGAATTGCAAGCTGGTTCTCATATAGGATTCAGGGAATCAGAATAAGGGTAGTTACTTCCACCAAGAGAAAAGTCACCTGTGCTTCTCTGATGGGACTTCTCCTGTTTGGCGTCTAGTTTTCTGAAGTAAAAAACAATGTCAAAGGTCTTTGGCTGACAAACTTAGCAGATAATTGCAATTTCGGAGCAGTCACTGAAATCCCAAATGATGTAGCCATCCTGCAGAAAAGTATGTCTAAAATAAATAAATAAATACATGGTGCCAAAATCATGGCTTGAAAGTAAATGCATCATTGTATCTTTTGGGAACTCATTTACCCTGGGAAACTACCACATTTACAACATGCCCCTAAGAGTTGACCTACTTGTACAAGATTTGGGAATTTATGTAGACACTGACCTAATGATTTCATAGGTATATACTAGGCTAAATGCCCTAAAGTACCATTTCAAGTCTAGTCAATAACCTGAGGTCAGAATCAAACCCTGCATCATGTGTTTATGAGGTAAAGACCTTAACCATTATGCTAAATGTAAACATGTCTGCTGTTGTAAAAAAGTTATTCTGTATTACACAGCTTATAAACAAAGTGTTTGCCTTTAGACCTAGAGATGTCATTGTCCCCTTTATTAAACCTCATTAGGCCAATCATTTAATATAATGCCCCCTCTGGCATGTATCTGTCCAGTCACATGTAACAACTAGAATGCTTACAGAGATACCCTACTAAAAGTATACAAGGCCTAAGCAACTTTTTCTATATGGACTGACTTAAAGCCCTGTTATTATATTCGGCATCCCACAGACTACTAAGAGGTGACCTGGTTCTGGAATATAAGGCACCTTACAACCCAGTACTGATGGATCTCTTACACATTACTGAATCATATGGCATTAGAAGTATTCTGTCTAGGGATCTAAACTTCTTCTGCAACATCAACAGAAGAGTTTAGTGGGACAGGTATATCTCAGAGGATACTGCTGTTCTGGAGCAGACTAATTATCCACATAAAACAAAGTTTACCTCTAGCCATATTCAAGTGCAACTTGGATCTGTGGATAGGAAACAGAACATTTACCTCAGAACTCATTAGGGGGTAAAATATAATTATCAACCATGGGAATAATAAGGCCAATCGGGATAGGTTAATTTGAGTTCAAAAAAGGAAACTGGCTAGGCTTAAAATGGCCCACAAGAGTAGCTAGCCTTGTACTTACCTATGAACCTATAAAATACTAGAGTTATACTGTACATGCACAGCATGATCAAGCAAACTGACCACAATTACTTTAATGCAGCATGTTTTCTATCATGGGTACAACATTCAGACTACCTTCCTAATGCTGGTTGATCACATTGCTCAACATCAGAACAAAGATATTGCTTTTACTTCTGTTTTCTTAGATAATGCCAAGGCTTTGATGTTATAAACTGTATTCAGTGGCACATTAAGTATACTGTTGTCCCTGGACTTTTTTCAAAGCATAGGCTCTCCTCGTATATTTTAGTATTATGCATAAATGCATGTGTTCTTTTAGAGTCACCTTACTGATTGTTTTAAATTATTTTTCTTGTCTAATATACCAAACTTTGTTAGATAGAGTATGTTTTAAATTTGTTGTTTTGATAATTTACCTATTAAGCACTGACACAAAATATATTAACTTAATAAAATCAACATTTCAGAACATTTTAATCATAAAACATTAATCAAACTTTTGCCAGTATAATTCATCAATATCTGTACTCATGAAACATCTGATTGTGATAAAAATGGCCAACATAGGGTATCCCAATTTGCTTTACATAAATACACACTAGTCATGTTAAGACAGTATTAGCTAAAGTAAAGTATCCCAACTTAATTCACACACATGTGCACACTAGTTGTATAAAGCCGAATTAAAGACTGTCTAAAAATTATGATAACAGCATAAGGTCCTTTTCATCCACAGATAGCCTCCCATCCCCACTTGCAGTTACAGTCACTCATTTGACTGTACACCCATTATTGGTATGAGGAAATAAATTGTACATAAGTTTATTGACAGCTTTGGGTAAACTACCTGAAACTGTATAAAGTTTACTAGCATGATACCGTAAGACCCAGTTATATGTTGCACAGTTTAAAAAGAAGAGCATTTATAAAGTAAGAATAAGAAATATTAACCATCTGATAACACGTGCTAAGTCAATATGCACAATCTCTGTAGATGTAAAAGTCATCAGAATAATTCCATATCAAGGAGAGCTGTTACTAATGCAGATGCTGCTGTTGGAAAACACCTTTGCATTTCAGTGTTTCAATTACAAATGCAGTGCCTGCTGCCCTTGAAGGATAAATGGCCTATGTTGCATTAAAAATTGGCATGCTGATGACATTGCTGTAAAATTTCCTGAATTAGATCACCTATTTAGTAAGAAATGGGTGGCAAATGACAACCAAAGTTTCACTGTTAGTTACTAGGCATGCAGTCCAGGAGGCCATTAAGGAGTCTAGTCAAAATTCTCTACTGCCACAAACACTGTCAGGTCAAGTTCACACAGTATGGTAATGAAGATGAAAAGAGTCATCTCATTCACCCTTTGTAGGAAGTAGTTCATTAACAAGTCATAGCTTTAGTGCTCTATGCTAACTGCCAGATAACAAAGCACTTTTTAAATAAATGCAGAAATCCTTTATAATCTGATACTACAAAGAAGACTGTCACAGTAACGTGCACCAAAGACTGCATAATGGGTGCTGAACATCAGATGGTTCTCATCATCACACCAAATAATGCAGACGGTAAAAGAGAACCTGGGACATTATATATTCAGAAGACTTCTATCTTTGCATCAGTATAGGAAGTACCATTGTGCAGTAACTCAGAGCAAACCTGGGTATTGTTATGGAGATTCTTGATATAACTATAGAAGGCTTTGTGGTTGTTTTTAGTGTCTGCTGCAATTCTCCCTTCAGAGCTTGTTGATACTATGGTTCTCCCATGTGGGTTTGATTCTGGTGTTTGTTCCTATGGAGTACAGCTGCATTTATGTGGATAGAAATTTACGCAATAATTTCTGATAAAGTTGACTTTGAAATTTTACACTTTGATTTGCTCTTCAACTTTGAGCAAAGGTAGAATTTTAGCTTGATTAGGAACTGCGGCATATAATGGATTATAATTTATTTATTTTTAATAGCCTGGGTTAAATACAGAAGTGTGATACAGCTTGAGAAATAACTTTCTTGTGCTGTCTGCAGTGATAGGTTAAACTTTGGATATGTGAGGAGGTTTACAAGTTTGCAAAGGAGTTTTTATAGGATTCATAACATCCATTTAAACATGAAGCATGAGACAATGGCAGTAGGTAAGACACGTGTTAAATGTGTGGCTGTTTATTATATGTTCTTGATCTGAAAATGAATCATTCAATAGTGCAAAAAACAGTAAACTCTGCAAAAAATACTGCACAACTGGGTCTATATTAATCCATCAAAAACTAATTTCAGCGATTGGCCATTCATCAAACACAATCCAGCATATGGCCAATCATTGACCATTCACTTCAGTGAATGTTTTTCTAAGGAAAAGAAAATACTTGTCCCCCATAATGTAGTAACATAAACTACATTATATCAACCTCATCAAGGTGTCTACATCCCCCATACTTATACATATCAACTCCAAGATCGCGCTACAGTGTGGAAAAGGGCAAATTTCCTAATGCTGGCTGACTAACTCCCTTCCCTTAGAAAAACATTCATTGAGGTGAATGTTCGATGAATGGCAATTCACTGGTTTGTGTTCAATGAATGGCTGTTTGTTGGAATTTGTTTTGATGAATGAATATACACCCGCACAATTCTAGACACAGTTCATATGAGAGAGACTATAAATATCAAGTTATATACAAAACAACATTTGGAGCAAGTTCACTCCGAACAACCAGAACATTGTTTAATTTCTTACAGTGTATGACTAAAGTATGCAAATATTTGCAGAAATCAACCAATAGCCATTTGTTTAAGTGCTTATGTAGCCACTTTTTTGTTTGTCTTTTCTATTCCTTGTTTTTTTTTTCTTTTTTCAACTGTTTATTTTCTCAGCCAGCACATCACTCTTAGACCAGACTACACAAGCAACAAAGCCTTTCCAAGCATCTTTCTTTCTTTAGGGATTGACAAGAAATCATTAACCCTGTCTACAGTCACACACTTAGCACAGGGTAGCAAAGCAGCAATGTATACAACCAGTATCTTCACTAAAGCAGGAGCAATTAAGAAGCAAACTACACAAATTAAGTAAACTATATACTGTAATATTTATAAATAACCTATTTTTCAGCAGGCAGATGTTAGCATTATTGTTTGTTTATGCTAGTGTACACTTGTTTTCTCTGCTTGATCTAGATTAAGTAATTAGTGTAGAATATAAAGAAACCAATAGAAAGCAAAAAAAATGAGCACAGAGCATATGGAAATGAAAACAATTGAAGAGGTGAAAGTCATTTGAACACAACAAATGTGTAGTCATAGGTTCATAGGTAGGTACTTGGCTATCAGCCCTAGGGCCTATACAAGCCCAGACAAAAAGGTACCCTGGCTTTTGCCAAACAAGAAAATTATTTTCCTATGCCACTGTCGAGCAGAGCCACAGAAGTGATACCCGGGGTGAATTTCCTATTTCCCATCCAATCATCAAGATTTTTCTTGAAGAGTGCTAATGAGGAGCTTTGTTTGATATAGATAGGTAGTTTATTCCAGAGTATGGGAAGTCTCTGGGACAAGAATCTATCCCTCTGGCGTGTTCTGTTTATTGTGGTGACATGGTTTAGGTCCCTAGAGTGTGTAGCTCGGAGGGATTGGGATTTCTTTAAGTGGAGCATGTCCAACAGCTCTGGGTTTGACATAGCTTTGTATGTTAGGCAGAGATCACCTCTGAGTAGGTGATATGCGATGGAGTAAACCTGGAGTTTTTTGAGACGGTCTGCATAGGGCATCTGTTTGAAGCCGGTAATTCTCTTTATGAGGTATTTCTGTGGCCTTTCCAGTTGTTTTAGATGTCTTGTGAGATACATACCAAAACAGGCATTGTACTCTATAATGGGTCTAATGAGTGATGAGTAGAGGAGAACAATGACCTCTTTTTTTCTGAATGAGAAACCTTTTGTGATGAGGTGTGCCATGCAGAATAATTTCCTGACTACTGTAGCAATGTGATTATCAAAGGAGAGACTACTGTCCACCTGTGTCCCAAGGTCTCTTATCACACTTTCTGTGTTAAGTATACTACTGCCTATGTTGTAGTTCATGGGTACAGAGTTTTTACCAAAGGGGATGGCAATGCATTTTTTGGCACCGAGCTTGAGGCTATGGCTTTGACACCACGGATCTGTCTCAGTGAGGCCAGTAGGATGTCCACATCATTAGAAGTTTTGATTATGGCTCCTGGCTTGCAGTCATCTGTGAACTTCATTAGCCAAAGACCTTCTGTGTTAGTCTGTACTTCAGAGAAGTAGATACCAAACAGGAGAGGACCCAGGACTGAACCCTGTGGTACTCCACTTGTCACTGGTCTGAAGTCGGATTTGGAGTCTGCTACTTTCACAGTGTGGGTTCTGTCAGTGGGCCAGTTGCAACATAGGGATTTATACCTAGTTTAGTGAGTTTATCTATAATTCCAGAGTGGGGGATGGTGTCAAAAGCCTTGGCAAGATCTAGATAGGCTGTGTGAACCACCTTACCCTCATCTACGGCTTTGGTGACTGCTTCTAAGAAGTCTATCAGGTTTTGGAGACATGATCTGCCTTTTACAAACCCAAACTGGGTGGGGTCCAGAGTTTGGAGAGTACCAATGTCTTTGTTTATATGTTCCATGATGATACGTTCCATGGCCTTGCAAAACAGGCTCATCAGGCTAATGGGGCGGTAGTTCCCGGGGTCTGTGGTGGCTCCCCCCTTGTGGAGTGGGATAGCCATCGCTGTGCACCATTCAGCAGGCACTAAGCCTGAGGTGAGGCTATGATTGAACAGGGTACTTAGGTGGGGTGCCAGTTCGTTCTGTAGTTTGTGCAGAATGCAGCCTGGGATGTTGTCTGGTCCCATGGATGCTGTGTTCTTGGCTTTGGAGTGCATGGTTTTTACCTGTGCAGCCGTGACTATAGGAACTTTGCATTCTTCCGGTATAGAGATGGGCTCTTTAGGGGGTGAGGGGGGGTAAAGATAGCACTGAACCTATCTGCCAGGATGTTGGCAATATCAGTTGGGTCTGTATATTTAGTGCCATTGTGCTGTAACTCAAAGCAGATCTGAGTGTTGCCATTTGAGATTCTTGACATAGCTATAGAATGTTTTGTTGTTGTCTTAAGAATCAGTGGCAATTTTGTTTTCATAACTAGCTTTGGAGGATTTTATTAGGGATTGCAGCTTCTTACTGAGGCTGACCAGGGAGCTCCACCACTCATGAGGTTTTACTCTCTTTTGCAACAGTTTCTTCCTTCTGTTGTACAGTTTGTTTATGGCAGGGGACTGCCAGATTGCCTTCCTTTTTTAGAGGATAGCATCTTGGTTCTGTTTGGGATAGCACGATCCATGCACTCGTGTAAGTGCTTATAAAGTGCAATTGTATAGGATTCAGTAGTCGTAACTGTACTGTCCATCTGCATGAGTGTCATGAAGTTCACCACTTCTGTCTTAAGAAGCATGAAGCTGGCTTTGGAGAAATTTTTTACTGTGGTTTCCTTAATGGGGGGAGGGGGCAGGATGTGGATATCTAGGGTGATTAGCTTATGGTCGGATTGGACCAATGAGGTATTGACTTCAGGTGTGGAACATTGGTCACTCATGTTGGTAATGACTAGATCTAGGATATTGTTGCCCCTGGTGGGGATGTGGATAAGCTGATCCAGGGCATTGGAGTTTATGAATTCCAGAAAGTGTTGAGTGAAGGAGTTGGTACATGAGTAGTTTTCCCAGTTAATGGTGGGGTAGTTGAAATCGCCCATTATTAGGGTGTTTGGTTGAACCCTAATATTTTCCAGTACATCAAGAAAAGAGGAGTGGGAATCCTGGGGCATGGTGAGGAATCTGTAGCAAGCTACAATTTGTATTGCAGTTTTGCCCAGAGTTAGTTGCGCTTGGATAACCTTGGAAGCATTATGCTGAGCAACTAGCCTGGAGGTGTGGATATCCTTAATGAATATGGACACACCTCCGCCTTTCATTTTCGGGTCCAGGTTACATGGCCGAAAAGTGTGGTATGAGTTATAGCCTGGTAGTGAAGGGGTGCTCTGTGGAGCCTTGAACCAGGTCTCAGCCACTGCACAGATATCAATGTTCTCCATTTTAAGGAGTGCGTCGAGTGAGTGCATTTTGAGATTTAGACTTCTAGCATTGAGTAGCATTACCCTCAGTTTTTGCTCGCCTGTTCCTGTTACGTTGGTGAATTTGTCATTTGAACCTTGCCTAAAAAAAGGCACTTTAGGGGTGCTAAGAACCTTAGCCAGTATCAGGAATCCCAGGGGTAACAGGTGCAGGCCATCTCTGGCAAAGCATCGTGGTCTGTCGACCATGTCATCCCAGACAGACAGATACTGGATCCCTTTAGAATGACACCAGAAGCTTAGCCAATTGTTGAAGTCAATCATTTTGTCCTTGTACTGCGGTATCATTCTGGGTGATGGCAGAATGCTACTTAGGGCTAGAGTCATACCTGCCTGGGTTACAAGATTGGAGAGCTTTTCCATGTCTTTTTTCATGTAGTCCAGGGAGGTACATCTCAGGTCATTCACACCAACATGGACAATGACAGAGTCATATTTGTACTTGTTGTGGAGTGACAAGAGTGCGTGGGTTATGTGGCGGATCCTGGCACCCAACAGGCAGCTGACAGTAACCTTTGCTTTGTTTAGCCTGGAGAGTGGGACATCAGTGTGCCTGACTATAGAGTCACCTATGACTAGTGTGTTGGGTACATTGTTTTGCCTTATTAGCTGTGGTTGAGTGGCACACTGAGTCTGCGGGCTATGTGTCACTTGGATTGTGTTGGGGGGGTGGAGGTTGCTTGCATTTCTGGTTTGGAGGTCTCTGCTGCTTGAGCAGATTATTATTGAGAGCCGCCGCAAATGTTTTTGTGTTTCTATGTGTGGATTTTGGTGGTGTAGATTTAGTGAGACTATGTGATGAGTGTGGTGTAGTGCAAGTGTTTACCATCTCCTCCTAACTGTCAAGTTCAGTCTTGGTTGGAGAGAGCTTTAACTCCAGTTTGGCTAGATAAGTGCCTCTCTCACAGGTTGTAGTGTTGGGTGGTAGGACAGGGTTGTCTGTGTACATGAGGCAATTTCTACATTGCCTCAAGATGCCCAGATTCATCAGATAGACAGGAGAGAACACTGGGAGCTGACCTTTGGACATGCCTGAATAAAAAACTATTTTCCTCTAGATAAGTGAGGAAAGTGAGTACAAGAGCTGTTTTTTCTCTGAGCAAGTGAGGAAAGTAAGTACCAAAACTGTTTTCCTCTAGGTATGAGGAAGGTTGAGTGCTATAGTAATTAGTAGTTTATTTAGTGCTTACAACAAGTAGTGAACAAGTGCTGAGCACGAATAAGCAAATTCAAGTGCTAAAACTAAGAATTTGTATCTGGACTAAAGTAGTTACAGGAAAGGTGGGAAACAAGTGCAAATGCGGGCTTTTAAATCAGAAAGTTGAGAGAGATGGAAAAACTGCCCAAACGGCCAATAACTACAATGTCTGGGCAAGAACCACTCCTTATGTGGTAGATAGGTTACCTAGTGCTTACCACTCCCACTGATAAGCTAGAATGCTTCCCTCCAACATAGAAAGCTTTGGAGGCTTAGAAGCTTACAACATATATATATATATATATATATATATATATATATATATATATATATATATATATATATATATATACAGGAAAGTAGCTAAAACAGCAGTAAAAACAATTCAAATGCAGTGCAAGCTAGCACACTTGAATATGTATCAATGTTAGACCAAACAGTTAAAAAATGCAATTAAATTAAAAATGACTAAAAACAAGTGCTGAAGGAGTCTATTAGGTAGAATGAGGTAAAGAGATGGGAGTGTCAAAGATCAAATCTACAGTGGGGGCAGACAGCTGCAAAAGCCTCCAAATTTAAACAACAAGACAAGAAGGGGGAGTGGGTAGGGGAAAAATAACACCTTCAGCAGAGATCTGAAAAACTATACAGTGAAGCAAAAATAACAGTGCACAGCTCTGAAGTCAGCCAGCAATGATATAAAATTAGTCAAGCAACAATTAACAGTACACAACTCTGAAGTGCCAGAAAAATATATTTAGCTCTGTATATCTCCAGATAGTTTGAAGAGCACTCTGTCAGGACACAGGAAGACTCCAGCAATGATATGCAACCTCTAAGAAAGTAAATAAGCAAATAAACAGTAATCAGTGCCTTGTCTTAATGGATTATTTTGAATTGTCAAGGTGGGGGGTCTTTAAAATGACTTTTAGCTGATTACTTAGGGGTGAATGTCATCTTCCTTACTGTATGACTCTGATCAAATCACTTAACCAGAGAGTGATCCAAAGGTTAACAAATAGATAAAATAAATAAAAATAAGTTTTGTTATGAGGGTGAATGTCATCTTAGGGAACTCTAACCAGTTTGGAGATAAATATTATCTTAGGAAACTCTAAGCTGTGTGGCAACAAATGTCACCTTAGGGAGCTCTAACCTGTATGGAGGTGAAGCTCATCTTAGGGAACACCAAGTTGGTTTGCTTGTCTTTTCGGCTTTTCCCGGTTAGGGGTTGCCACAGCGGAACTCCAGTCCACTAATGATTGGAGTAGATTTTTACGATGCCGAGTTGCCAGCCCAACACCCAGCCTTCAGTGAAGGCACACCTATTCATGCATGTCTTTTGGAGTCCACTTGACTACGGGGAGGACATGCAGACTCCACACAGAAGGCACTCCAGGCGAAAATTGAACAGGAGAACCTCTTGCTGTGAGACAACAATACTACCGCTGTACCACTGCAGCTTAGGGAACACCAAGTTGGTAAATAAATGTCAAGACTTACAATGCTGAGTCCCTGACAGCAAAGACTGACTGACTAAAAATTTAGATGCATATATACATATATATATATATATATATATATATATATATATATATATATAGATATATATATTCAGTTTATATATACAAGTTTGGGAGGGGTGGAGGTTACCAACTTGAAAATACAAGTTCAAAGAAGACTGATGTTTAATATCCACTCTTCGTCTGTATTTTCAGTTTATTTTTCTATTGTTTTGAGTCTCCATATTTCAAAAAAGAGACGCCTAAGCTGCATAAGGATAAATGTCATCTGTGCAAACTTTTAAGCTGTATGGAGATGAATGTCATTGAATAGATAAATAAACTGTGTGCAGTGTAACCCAGTTTACTTTCCTTGTATAAATATATAACCCTCTTCCCCTTCATTTTACAATTACTAATGACATACTCACTAAAGATTCTATAATAAATAGACATTTTAGAGTGCTGATCTCTGCCTGCATTTTATTTTTAATTTAAGTTCTTCATTTAAAGTTTGATGACTTCTATTTAGTATCTTATTCTAGTACTACATTCATGGAGTTTTAAGTTTTCTGTTCACTTGTACTTTTAAGAGTTCTTGGCTAAGGTCAGTTAAAAAGTTAGCAAAGAAATCCTTTGCAGACTGTGAATTACATCAGTTAATTACTGGGGGAGCTGAGAAACAGCATTGGTCTTTTATTTAGCAATAACTCTATTTAGTTGAAGTGTTTGTTTGGCCTGCTTGCCCTGAATATTGTTGATATCTGGCTGCATTTTACTTTCAATTGACGCACTTTGTTTAAGGTTTGATCACTTCCATTTCGTATCTTATTCTAGTATTACATTTGTTGGGCTTAAAGTTTTCTGTTTTGTTGGAGGTTAAAGAACTCTTGGCTAGGGTCAGTTAAAAAGTTAGCAAAGAATTATAGGTTCATAGGTTCATAGGTTGGTACTAGGCTATCAGCCCTAGGGCCTATACAAGCCTAGCCATAACAATTCCCTGGCTATTTCTTCCCACACTATTTACTTCCCTGGACACCTGTCTAGCAGGGTGACTGACGTGATCCTCGGGGTGAATTTCCTTTCTCCCATCCAGTCATCAAGGTTCCTTTTGAAGAGGGCCAAAGAGGCACTCTGCTTGACATGTATGGGCAATCTGTTCCAGAGTCTGGGGAGTCTCTGGGTCAGGAACCTATCCCTCCAGCATGTTTTGTTTATTGTGATGACAAGGTTTAGATCCCTGGAGCGTGTGGCTCTGAGGGATTGGGATTTCTTTAAGTGTAGCATGTCCAACAGCTCTGGGTTTGACATGGCCTTGTATGTTAAGCAGAGATCGCCTCTGAGTAGATGATATGTGACAGAGTATAGCTGGAGTTTTTTAAGGCGGTCAGCGTAGGGCATCTGCTTTAGGCCTGTGATTCTTTTAGTGAGGTATTTCTGCGGCCTTTCCAGTTGTTGCAAATGTTTTGAGAGATATTCTATAATGGGTCTAATGAGAGATGAGTACAGTGGGACAATGACCTCCTTTTTTCTGGATGAAAAGCCCTTAGTGATGAGGTGTGCCATGTAGAAGGATTTCCTGACTGTTCTGGCAATGTGGTTATCAAAGGTGAGGCCACCTTCCACCTGTGTCCCTAAGTCTCTTATCACACTTTCAGTGTTTAGTGTACTGCCACCTATATGGTAATTCACTGATACATGTTTTTTTTCCCAAAGGGGATAACTATATATTTCTAGGCATTGAGCTTGAACCCATAGCTCTGGCACCAAGCATCTGTTTCTGTAAGGCCCTTTTGTAGAGTATCCTCATCATTTGGGGATTCAATAATGGCTCCCAGTTTGCAGTCATCTGCAAACTTTGCTAGCCAGAGTCCCTTAGTGTTGGCCTGTACTTCAGAGAAGTAGATGCCAAACAAGTGCGGTCCCAGGACTGAACCCTGAGGTACTCCACTTGTCACTTGTCTCGAGATGGATTTGGATTCGGCTACTTTTACAGTGTGGGTTCTATCAGTAAGCCAGTTAGCAACCCATTGAGTGACATAGGGATTAATGCCCAGCTTAGTAAGTTTATCTATGATTCCAGAGTAGGGGATGGTGTCAAAGGCCTTGGCAAGGTCTAGATAGGCTGTGTGGACCACCTTACCCTTACCCATGGCTCTGGAGACTGATTCGAAGAAGTCATCCAGGTTCAGGAGACAAGATCGGCCCTTCATGAACCCAAACTAGGTGGGGTCCAGTGTTTGAAGGTTGCCAATGTCTTTGTTTATAAGTTCCATGATAATACGTTCCATGGCCTTGCAGATCAGGCTCGTCAGACTGATGGGGCGGTAGTTCCAGGGATCCAAGGTGGATCCCCCCTTGAGGGGTGGGATAACTGTAGCTGTGTGCCACTCATTGGGCATGAAACCTGAGGTGAGGCTACAATTAAACATGACACTTAGGTGAGGTGCCAGTTCATATTTTAGTTCATGTAGTACACAGCCCAGGATGTCATCTGGTCCAACATCAGTTAAACTATTGGGGGAGATGAGAAACAGCATTGCTCTTTTATTTAGAAATAGCTCTTTTTAGCTGAAGTGTTTGTTTGGCCTGCTTACTCTGAATATTGCAGATCTTTGGCTTCATTTTATTTTTAATTGAAGTACATAATTTAAGATATGATCACTTCTATTTTGTATCTTATTCTAGCATTACATTTGTCGAGTTTTAAGTTTTCTGTCCGGTTGGAGTTTTAAGAGTTCTTGGCTAGGGTCAGTTAAAAAGTTAACAAATAATTCCTTTGAAAACCATAAAAAACATCAGTTACTTGGTGGGTGAGCATTAGTGGTGGAGCTGAAAAACAGCATTGCACTTATATTTAGAAATGGCTCTATTTAACCGGAGTGTTTGTTTGGCCTGCTTGCTCTGAATATTGCTGCTCTCAGGATGCATTTTACTTTTAATTGAAGGTCTTAATTTATGGTTTGGTCACTTCTATTTTGTATCTTATTCTAGTATTACATTTGCTGGGTTTTTAGTTTTCTGTTCTGTTGCAGATTTAAGAATTCTTGGCTAGAGTCAGTTAAAAAGTTAGCAAAGAATTCCTTTGCAAACTGAATTAGACCAGTTAATTACTGGGTGAGCTGAGAAGCAGTAGAATTGCTCTATTATGTAGAAATAACTCTATTTTGCTGACAGGGTCATTTGGTCTTCTTGCCCTCAGTATTGCTGATCTCTGGTTGCATTTTGTTTTGAACTGAAGCTCTTCATTTAAGCTGCGATTGTGTCTATTTTGTATCTTTGTCTAGTATTACATTTGTTGTGTTTTAGGCTTTCTGTTCTGTTGGAGGTTTTAAGAGCTCCTGGCTAGGGTAAATTAAAAAGTTAGTAAGGATTTCCATTGCAAACTCTGAATAGCATCAGTTAATTAATGGGGGAAGCTGAGAAACAGCATTGCTCTTTTATTTAGAAATAGTTCTATTTTATCTGAAGTCATTGTTTGATCTGGTTGCTCTGGATATTGATAATCTCTTGCTGCATTTTATTTTGAACTGAAGCTCTTCATTTAAGCTATGATCACTTCTATTTTGTAGCTTATTCTATTATTACATCTGTTGTGTTTTAAGTTTTCTGTTTTGTTGGAGTTTTATGAGTTCCTGGCTAGGGTCTGTTAAAACGTTAGCAAAGAATTTGTTTGAAAACTGTGAATTTTAGCATCACATTTACTGTGTTTAAGTTTTCTGTTTTGCTGGAGTTTTAAGAGGTGTAAGCTAGGATCTGTATAAAAGTTATCTAGAAATTCCTTTGCAAACTGTGAATAATGTCAGTTAATTAGTGGGGTTAGATGAGAAACAGAATTGTTCTTGTATATAGAATTAGCTCTATTTACCTGAAGTGTTTGTTTGGCCAGCTTGCTCAGAATATTGCTGAACTCTGGCTTTATTATATTTTTAACTGAAGCTCTTCATTTAAGCTATGATCATGTCTATTTTGCATCTTATTCTATTATTACATCTGTTGTGTTTTAAGTTTTCTGTTTTGTTTGAGTTTTAAAAGTTCCTGGCTAGGGTCTGTTAAAACGTTAGCAAAGAATTTGTTTGAAAACTGTGAATAACATCATTTATTTAGTGGGGGAGCTGGGAAACAGCATTGCACTTTTATTTAGAAATAGCTCTATTTAGCCTAAGTGTTTGTTTGGCCTGCTTGCTCTGAATTATGCAGATCTCTGTCTGTGTTTTATTTTGAATTGAAGCTCTCCATTTAAGGTTTGGTCTCTTCTATTTTGTATCTTATTCTAATACTACATTTGTTGTGTTTTTAGTTTTCTCTTCAGTTGCAGTTTTACCAATTCTTGGGTAGGGTCAGTTAAAAAGTCAGCGAAGAATTGCTTTGCAAACTGTGAACAGCATTAGGTAATTACTGGGTGAGCTGATAAGCAGCATTGGTATTTTATGTACAAGTAACTATTTTGCTGAAGTGCTTGTTTGGCCTGCTTGCCCTAAGTATTGCTGAGCTCTGTCTGTATTTTGCTTTGAATTCCAACTCTTCATTTATGGTTTGATCACTTCAGTTTTGTATCTTATTCTAGTATTACATTTATTGCGTTTTAAGTTTTCTCTTCTGTTGGAGTTTTAAGAGATTTGGGCTAGGGTCAGTTAAACAGTTTGCAAATAATTGCTTTGAAACTGTGAATAACATCAGTTAATTAGTGGGGTGAGCTGAGAAACAGCATTGCTTTTGTATTTAGAAATGGCTCTATTTAGCTGAAGTGTTTGTTTGACCTGTTTGACCTGAATATTGCTGAAGTCTTGCTGCATTTTGTTTTGAATTGCAGCTCTTCCTTTAAGGTCTGATCACTTATATTTTGCGTCTAATTTTAGTATTACCTTTGTTGTGTTAAATTTTCTATTCTGTTGGAGGTTTAAGAGCCCTTGCCTAGGGTCAGCTAAAAAGCTAGCAAAGAACCTTTAGCAAACCGTGAATAAAATCAGTTCATTAGCACAAGGAGCACAAAAACAACATTGTTCTTTTATTTAGAAATAGCTCTATTTAGCTGAAGTGTTAGTTTGGCCAGCTTGCTTTGAATATTACTGATCTCTGGCTGTTTTCATACCTCTCATCTGTACAGATTTTCACAGAATATCCAGATTTTTGCCTCATATTTTTGGTATGTTCCTCCTAAAATCTGTACCTTTCTGGCAAATAGCTGAGGATTGAAGTTATTAAATAATGACAACATTTGAGTTTAAGACTCCTCATCCTTCAGAAAATTCATGCTAGTGCAAAACCTATTATTCTATCAACTTTCTAAGTTTGTAAGAGTAATATTTAAAATCAGTCCCTATTTGTCCCCACATCATTTTAGGCTTTGTCCAGATTTTTTGCTCTAAGAGGTTGAGATGTATGGCTGTGCATTATTTTGAGTTGAAGCTCTTAATTTAAGTTGTGATCACTTCTATTTTGTATCTTATTCTAGTATAACATCTGTTGTGTTTTAGGCGTTCTGTTCTCGAGTTTTAAAAGTTCCTTGCTAGGGTCAGTTAAAAAGTTAAAAAAGAATTCCTTTGTAAACTGCGAATAAAATCAGTTAAGTAGTGGGGGAAGGTGAGAATCAGCATTGCTGTTGGATTTAGAAATAGCTCTATTTAGCTGAAGTGATTGTTTGGACTGCTTGCTCTGAATATTGTTGATCTCTGGCTGCACTTTATTTTGATTTGAAGGTCTTTATTTAAGCTATGATCACTTCTGGTTTGTATCTTATTTCAGTATTACCTTTGTTGTGTTTAAGTTTTCTGTTTTGTTGGATTTTAAGAGTTCCTGGCTTGGGTCACTGAAAAAGTTATCAAAGAATTCCTTTGCAAACTGTGAATAACATCACTTAATTAGTGAGAGGAGCTGAGAAACAGCATTGCACTTATATGTAGAAATTGTTCTATTTAGCTGAAGTGTTTGTTTGGCCTGCTTACTCTGAATATTGCTGATCTCTTGCGCCATTTCATTTTGAATTGAAGCTCTTCATTTCAACTATCACTTCAGTTTTGTATCTTATTCTACTATTATATTTCCTGTGTTTTAATTATTCTGTTCTGTTGGAGTTTTAAGAGTTCTAAGCTATGGTCAGTTAAAAAGTTAGCAAAGAATTCCTTTGCAAACTGTTAGTAACATCAGTTAATTAGTGTGGAGAGCTAAAAGGCAGCATTGCTGTCTTATGTAGAAATAGCTCTGTGTAGCTGACATGTTTGTTTGACCTGCTTGCCCTGAATAATGCTGATCTCTGGCTGCATTTCATTTTAAATTGAAGCTCATAATTTAAGGCTTGATCACTTCTACATTGTATTTTATTCTATTATTACATTCATTGTGTTTTATGTTTTCTGTGCTGTTGGGAGTTTTAAGAGCTCTTTGATAGGGTCAGTTAAAAGCTAGCAAAGAATCACTTAGCAAACTGTGAAAAAAATCAGTTAATTAGCACAAGGAACTGAGAAACAGCCTTGCTCTTTTATTTAGAAATAGCTCTATTTACCTGAAGTGCTTGTTTGGACTGCTAGCTCTGAATATTGCTGATCTCTGACCATGTTATATTTTGAATTAAATATCTTCATTTAAGGTAAGATCACTTTTATTTTGTATCTTATTCTAGTATTACATTTGTTGTGTTTTAGGCTTTCTGTTCTGCTGGGAGTTTCAAGAGTTCCTGGCTAGGGTCCTGGCTAGGTTTGAAAACTGTGAATAACATCAGTTAATTGATGTGTTAGCATTAGTGGGGGAGCTGAGAAACAACGTTGCTCTTCTATTTAGAAATTTCTCTACTTAACTGACGTATTTGTTTGGCCTGCATGCTCTGAATATTGTTGATTATGGGTCTATTTTACTTTGAATTGAAGCTCTTCAATTTAGGTTTCATTACTGTTAGATATTAATTATGTTGTAAATATGCTGAAAGAAAAAGTTTGCTTGAATATATGTATAGAGTTTACAATGTGCATTCATACTATATGTATAACAGACAGGCTTCTCTTCGCAGCATCAGAAAATTCCTAAGAAAGCAATACTGGAAAATAAGCATTACATGATTTCTCATGTTTGTAGAACAAATATCTATTAACAGACATCCTTTTTTTATAAATTCAGCAATACGTGATGTTTTTCCAGTAGGAACAGCTTATACAGATGTTTCCTTTCAGAATGGCATCCTCACATCAGCAAAAGTGCTTAAATCACAAAAGAACAATAGAAAAGTCTAAAAACAGACATTATGTGACTTCCCATAGAAGGCCAGAAAAATATACCAGGAGGAAATAACAACCTCTTCTGTGCGTGACTAGCTCTGTATATAGCAATTGTAGTAATTCAGTTATGAGAGAGAAGGACAGAGAGAGGTATTTTGTAGAAGTCATCATTCATATCTGTAATGAAGGAAAACTTTGTAAATATATGCTACAAATCTGACAGACTACGTGTGGTTTGTTATAAAATAAGTTATCTGTAACTGTGCTTATAGCTGCAAAATATATTTCTTTATCAGTGTGCAATTTGAAAGGCTTGGTGCTTTAAACAGACTACAGATGGAGTCATGCACAGCTATGTGTCTCTGATTAAGCAGTAAACAGCACAGCAAGTCTGTGTGTCTTAAGAAGACTTCAAATCTCACAGTAAGCAGAGCAGAGCAGCTCAATATAATTTTTCAATGGTGACCCTGACGTGCAAGCACCAAGAAGCAAGTAAGCAGCTCCATAAAATTTTTCAATGGTGATCCATTGACAACGTTCCTAGCCTGTATCCAAAAACAGGGGGAGTGAATGGGTAATGTCACTCCTGTAAAAGCACAGTAAAGTTTATGTGAAGTACTTCAGATTTCTACAGTTTTCAACAGTTTGTAGCAACAGTTTAATAGACGTCTAAATCCAGTGAGACTGCATTGCAGGAAGGTGGAGCAGTTCCATAAATTCTCCAGAAAAGGTACAAGACGAAGTTGTAAGACTGAATCTGCCAGTTTTGCTGTACCAACTTCACAAGTGACTACAGAAACTTTTCAACCATCTACAGTAAAGCAGCTTGGCCGTCTGCCTGTCTGTTGACTGGTAAGAAAATTATTCTGTGTTACATACAGTATGAATGCCGTAGAGGTAATAATAATAACAGAATAAATGTATATACAGCATATTAGCAAATGTAAAACCTTATTAGGGCAAGTTAGTAGTAAGGCATTATGCAAATGAATTGCAATTTGATAGTAAGGCATTATGCAAATGGATTATAATATTTGACTGGTATCTGAGATAAAATCATGTGTGGTATAAAAACGTTTATTGTGTGTACAATGTCATAAAAATACAGTGCATGACATTATCAAAAGATTAGACTGTACAGACAAAAATTGTAAAGGTAAAGAACCAAGAAAAGTTAATATGTTGACATTATATTCAAATGTTAGACAGTTATGTTCTGTCACCAGATGCAAAAGGTTTATTTCAGAGTTGCAACAACAGTCAAATCAGTTACTGATAGAAACTCTAGTACATTTTGTTACAAAGAAATGTAATAAACTTCTAAAAGACAGACACAATGAGTTCAGGAAGCTTAGACAAGTTATACACACATCTTTTCAAAAGTAAATAGGAGTTTCAAATTCAGCAGAACAGCTTACTAAGGAATGTCAGAAAGACCATGCAACATCACAAGAAATTCAACAGCAGTTGCAGGAAAAAGGAAATAAATTAGCTCAATTGACAAAGACTGGGAATTTCCTGCATACACAGTTAATCTGTGCAAAAGAAATATATTTTATAATATGTTTATGTTTTGAAAATGGTTAAGCATACATGCTAGGATGGTAGGGACAAATCATTCTCAAATGTTTTACTTTCATTCAGTTAAAGCAAGACATTTATCAGTACTACAGTAAATTAAAGCATATGACTGCCATTCTTAGCATAGTCAAAAGGTAAACGAAACAGTTATAGTGCATAAAATTAAATATTAAATAAAAATAGTTAATAAGAATAAAGATTTAAAGTCACAAGACTGACATGCTTGTATAAAGATATACAGATACAAGACAGACATGCATGTGTGTTCTTTTCATCTAGAGTACATTTGTTTACAATGTACAAAAGCAAAAGGCAGACAACAGCAAATATAAATAAACATATGTTATAATTGTATAGTAACACCAAACAGTTAAAGTTCTGAATTTTAAAAATAAATAAAATCACAGATGGTATTAGTCAAACAGTTTTTGTAAAATTAATGGCAGGACAGTTAAATAGATAAATAAATAAAAAATACTGAAATCCATGTAAGGTAATTGTAAAATGATGTTGATTTATGTAGTATAAATGCATAGTTATGCAAATCACAATCACATTAAAGGAAAAATGCCAAAAGAATTAACTATAGTTTATAGAGTATGAAATGTGAGCTCAGACCTTCCTAGACTGAATGAATAGTTACAGGAAATGTTGAAAAGATAAGATAAACAACAAGACTGATTGCCAGGCAAGTAGCTTGAGTTTTTCTAAAGCATCATTGTTATTAAAACATACTTGTTAAAATGTTTACAAGCAACACTATTTAGTAATTGTCATAAAATGCCACAATTGTGCATAGATGTCACTGATAATCTGTTTGCAAGGAAATGTTAAAAGAGAAGAAAAAAACACAGTTGCATCAAGTACAGCCAGCAAATGGGCTATAGTATATATACAGTTCAAATCAATTGTACAGGAGGGTGTAAATACCTACTAGAGGTAATATACAGTGAAAGCTTTATTTAGTAACCTAATAAAATAAATGTATAACCAAAGTGTTGGGCTGACATACATTCTATTCTCACAGCATAGGGCAGGTAAACAGTGCTGAAGTACTACAGGGGGAGGGGCACTTTCTCAGTTTTACACTGACTGTATAAGCAGTACTGCACAAGGGTCTGAAATAAAGCTACAGAAAAAATAACAACAAGGGTCTGAAATAAAGCTACAGAAAAAATAAACAACAAGGGTCTGAAATAAAGCTACAGCAAAAATAAACAACAAAGGTCTGAAATAAAGCTACAGAAAAAAATAAACAACAAGGGTCTAAAATAAAGCTAGAGGAAGAAATATATAATTCCTTCTTGACAATACTCTTTTATGGGGGGAAAAACAGGTATTAGTGTATTAGAAATACTGGTAAAGTGGATTAAACATGACAGGATAAGATATTTTACAAGTTGTTAATAGCTATCATAATGGTTATTATTGTATTGTTTAGAATTAAATTGTATTTACAACCTGTTAAACTGTAAAGCTATACAAGAGATCGTTTAAAAAACAAGAGATGGCTTAAAATTGATTACAGCTATACAAGAGAGAGTAAAGACTTGTAACTATTTTAATATGTTTTTGGCAAAACAATGTTGGTATAAAAAAGCATGAATATTTTTAATTGCTGAGTATGTAGTTTAAAATAACAGGACATATGCCTTCGGTGCCAGTTCCACTAGATATTTCTAAAGAGACAAACATTTTCCAAGATTTTGCTCAATATTAATGTTATTAAATTTGTAAAATTAGACTAAATGTACTTTATAGTTATTGTATGTACAAATGCAGAAGAATTCAATACAAATGATAGTCTTTGTATGTACAAATGCAGAAACATTCAGTACAAATGAAATTAATGTCTAGTAATGAATATGTGTAAAAAAAATATTTAAAGAAAAAAATGGGTCCAGGGTACCTACTAGATTGAAATGCATAAATAGCAAACAGTCTGTGTAAATACATACTGTACAGGATACATTGTAATAAGTTCAAAAGTAAGTTGTCAAGTTGTAATATCACTGGTTTTACCCCAGTAAAATAATTGCTTTCAAATAGTTATTATCTAAGCCCAGTTCAGTATTTTACCAAGATGTTATTGAGCAGTTCAGAGACATGGACACAATGTTATGGTTAAAATGACATTAAAACTGTATATTTTTAGCAGTGTATAAATGCTTGCAGTAGCACATAGTTATTGTCTCTTATAGTTAATTCAACAGTTGCAAAGAGTTAATGAAACAATTCTAAGTCATAAATTAAATTCTGTGATTGCAAAAGAATAAATTAATCAAGTAAAATTAAAACAGACACAGCTCATAACTGATAAATATTTTCACAGAATGGTCTGCAAAAGAAAGTTGTTAAATACATTCAGGTTTGGTAGTAATACGTTTTCATTGCATTAACTATGTAAAATTGCATTTTGACGTATCAAAAAAGTCTAAAGGTTTTGTTTCTTAATGTGTTTTTTATATAGAATGTTTTGAGTATGTTTAAAAACAGAGGGAATTGTTAGATATTAATTATGTTGTAAATATGCTGAAAGAAAAAGTTTGCTTGAATATATGTACAGAGTTTACAATGTGCATTCATACTATATGTATAACAGATAGGCTTCTCTTCACAGCATCAGAAAATGCCTAAGAAAGCAATACTGGAAAATAAGCATTACATGATTTTCTCATGTTTGTAGAACAAATATCTATTAACAGACATCCTTTTTTATAAATTCAGCAATACGTGATGTTTTTCCAGTAGGAACAGCTTATACAGATGCTTCCTTTCAGAATGGCATCCTCACATCAGCAAAAGTGCTTAAATCACAAAAGGACAATAGAAAAGTCTAAAAACAGACATTATGTGACTTCCCATAGAAGGCCAGAAAAATATACCAGGAGGAAATAACAACCTCTTCTGTGCGTGACTAGCTCTGTATATAGCAATTGTAGTAATTCAGTTATGAGAGAGAAGGACAGAGAGAGGTATTTTGTAGAAGTCATCATTCATATCTGTAATGAAGGAAAACTTTGTAAATATATGCTACAAATCTGACCGACTACGTGTGATTTGTTATAAAATAAGTTATCTGTAACTGTGCTTATAGCTGCAAAATATATTATCAGTGTGCAATTTGAAAGGCTTGGTGCTTTAAACAGACTACAGATGGAGTCATGCACAGCTATGTGTCTCTGATTAAGCAGTAAACAGCACAGCAAGACTGTGTGTCTTAAGAAAACTTCAAATCTCACAGTAAGCAGAGCAGAGCAGCTCAATATAATTTTTCAATTACTTCTATTTTGTATCTTATTTTAGTATTATATTTGTTGTGTTTAAATTGTTCTGTTGGAGTTTTAAGAGTTCATGGCTAGGGTCAGTTAAAAAGTTAGCAAATAATTCCTTGGTAAATTGTGAACAAGATCAGTTAATTAGTGGGGATAGCTGAGAAAGCATTGTGCTTATATTTAGAAATAGCTCTATTTAGCTGACATGTTTGTTTGACCTGCTTGCTCTAAATAATGCTGATCTCTGGCTGCATTTTATTTTGAATTGAAGCTCTTCATTTATGGTTTGATCACATCTATTTTGAATCTTATTTTAGTATTACACTTGCTGTGTTTAAGCTTTCTGTTCTGTTGGAGTTTTAAGAGTTGTAATCTAGGGTCTGTATAAAAGATAGCGGTAATCTCCAAGTGAAGTACCTCGCAGGATGTGCAGTAGCAAAGCCCGCCCCCAGCACGCCTCCTAGGCAAGCGCTCATGAATAGTCAATAGCAGCATTTCAAATCAGATAACAAACAGAACGATGTCATGGAATTGGAACGCAATTTATTTTCACTATATTCTTGACAGTACATTTTCACTTCATTCTTGACAGTACAACTCAGTATCAGCAATTTTAATCAGATAAGAACGAACAATGTCATTTAAAAATATAGAATTGGAACGCAATTTAGTTTCACTTTATTCTTGACAGTACAACTCAGTATCAGCAATTCTAATCAGATAAGAATGAATGATGTCATTTAAAAATATAGAATTGGAATGCAATTTGTTTTCACCTTATTCTTGACAGTACATTTTCACTTCACTCTTGACAGTACAACTCAATATCAGCAATTCTAATCAGATAAGAACGAACAATGTCATTTAAAAATATAGAATTGGAACGCGATTTAGTTTCACTTTATTCTTGACAGTACAACTCAGTATCAGCAATTCTAATCCGATAAGAACGAACGATGTCATTTAAAAATATAGAATTGGAACACAATTTATTTTCACCTTATTCTTGACAGTACAACATATTCTTGACAGTACAACTCAGTAACGCAATCGGAACGCAAAGTAAAAATCAGCATTTAAAATAAATTTGGATCAACACAGAACGAGGTCAAAGCAATGTTACAGCCACCCAGTTCCTCTTCATGCAAATCCTGGTACTGTTTGATATGTGCAAGTAGGCAGAGGAACAAGTCCTCATCTTGTCTGCTGTACTTCTCGCGCCACACAAACTCATCCAAATGGCTGTCCAACATGTGTCTGAGAGTCCCATTCATCTGTCTCAGTTGTTTTTTGCATCGGGACCACATGGCCTCCACAACATTAATATGTGCGCCAGTGTGAGGGTCTGCAAAATTCTTACTGTGGCTAACAGTAAGGTGGGTGTAATTCATCCCTGCTAGTTCAGGAATGCCCCTGTAGGGAGCCCATTCATCTAACAATATCACCGTCCCCGGTAACACATGCTGTCTGATGATCGGTATCAAAGTAGCTGCCTCTCTTTTGGACACAAAGTGCAGGTATCTGCTTTTCAGAGTGCAGTCATATATGCCAAAGACCCAATGGTCCATCTTGGCCAAGGCTCTTCCATGATTGTACGTTGCTTTCACTAGCAGGCATTCGTCGATCTGGACCTCTTTACCAGGTCCCCTCAGCAGCATCGGGTCCTGCAGAAGTTTCAGCTGCAGACATCCCGTAGGAATTGATACCAGTCCAGCACCGAGTTGCTGGAGACTGCCAAGTGCTCTGCAAGTCTGCAGATGGGCAACTTTCTTGACCACCAGTACAGGATTTTTATCAGGGTATCCACAGGCAGCCTGCTCTTATTGAAAAATGTGCCAGAAAGCATTCCTGTCTTGCTCCTACACTTTTGTCCTGTGCATCTCCAGGCAAAGGATGTCCTATGGCAAACCAGAGAAGCCCTACAGCCACAGAGGTGGCAGCATCTCTCCTTCTGCACAATGCCAACGGACTGCAGGAATGCAATGGCAGAAGGCAGGGAAGATGTCATGGAGGACAGGTAGCTATCATCGATTCGGCTCATGACTGCGACGTTCTTGTAGTTAAGGATGGATTTAGCAAACAGCTTTGCAAAGGCATCCCTCCTTTTATAGCTGCAGAGTCCATTGTTATGTGAGATGAATACCTAGGCGATAATAACGTTAATAATGTGAGGCACATACGAATGCTTGTTAATCGCTATTTTTAGCTACTGTTAATAAGCGATAATAGTTTGTGATGCGAAAATGTTTTTGTGTGTACTGTTAATAAGGTGCTAACCATCTAACAGTGACGCGCTACTTTTACAGAAATGTCACGTACGGTTATTATTGTACATGCTAAGACAGCTAGCTGTTGACATTTCCTGACGGACACATGCCAATCATTTCAGCTACGCCCACTCCCCGCCCAAAGCTGCGCGGAACCGCCCGCGAGGTACTTCACTTGGAGATTGCCAAGATAGCTAAGAATCTCTTTGCAAACTGTGAATAACATCTCTTAATTAGTGGGGGGAGCTGAGAAATAACATTGTGCTTATATGTAGAAGTAACTCTAGCTGAAGTGTTTTCCTGCTTGCTCAGAATATTGTTGATCTCAGGCTGTAATTTATTTTGAATTGAAGCTCTCCATTTGATGTATGATCAGTTCTATTTTATATTGTTTTCTAATATTTCATTTGTTGTATTTTAAGTTTTCTGTTCTGTTTGAGTTTTAAGAGTTCTTGGCTAGCATCAGTTAAAAAGTTACAAATAATTCATCAGCAAACTGTGAATAAAATCAGTTAATTAGTGGCAGAAGCTGAGAAACACCATTGTTCTTTTATTTAGAAATATCTTTATTTAGCTAAAATGTTTGTTTGGCCTGCTTGCTCTGAATATTGCTGATCTCTGGTTGTATTTTATTTTAAATGAAGCTCTTTATTTGAGGTATGATCACTTCTATTTTGTATCATATTCTAGTATTACATTTGTTGTATTTTAAGTTTTCTGTTCTGTTGGAGTTTTAAAATATCTGGGCTAGGGTTATTTCAAAAGTTAGCAAAGAATTCCTTTGCAAATTGTGAAAAACATCAGTTAATCAGTCGGGAGAGCTGAGAAACAGCATAGCTCTTGTATTTAGAAAATGCTCTATTTAGGTGAAAAGTTTGTTTGGCCTGTTTGCTCAGAATATTGCAGATCTCTTGCTGCATTTTATTTTGAATTGAAGGTCTTCATTTAAGGTTTGGTCACTTCTATTTTGTATCTTATTCTAGTATTACATTTGCTGGGTTTGTAGTTTTTTGTTCAGTTGCAGTTTTAAGAATTCTTCACTAGGGCCAGTTAAAAAGTTAGCAAAGAATTAATTTGCAAACTGAATAAGACCAGTTAGTTAATGGGTGAGCTGAGAAGCAGCACTGCTCTTTTATGTAGAAATAACTCTATTTTGCTGATATGGTTGTATGGCCTGCTTGCCCTCAGTATTGCTGAACTCTGGCTGCATTTTGTTTTGAATTGAAGCTCTTCATTTAAGCTGTGATCATGTCTATTTTGTATCTTTGTCTAGTATTATATTTCTTGTGTTTTAGGCTTTCTGTTCTGTTGGAGTTTTAAGAGTTCCTGGCTAGGGTAAGTTAAAAAGTTAGTAAAGATTTCCATTGCAAACTGAATAACATCAGTTAATTAGGGTGTAATTGAAGTGTATTAAACCACCAGATGCGCAGTAGCAAGCCCCTCCCAAACCCTGCCTGAGAGCATGTTGCTTACTACGCCCAAGGCTCAGAGCATGCAAATTGCCGCGCCCACTGCCTTGCATGCATATCTTTGCTTTAAAATCCCAACGCCTTGCAATAGAAAAACACACTCGTTAAATCAAAGCTTTTCTCTTGTGATCTGAACTGTATCATGCCCAAGTATGGTTAAAACAGATACACAATTTTATCAATAGTGACTCTACCTGCAAAACTATCACCAGATGAGGAAATGGATTGTACATGAAAACAGACATCTTACTTTCTAAGGGCAAGAACAAAATGAAACAAAATAATGTATATTTCACCATACTATCAAGTTAAAAAAAAGCAATCTTACATTAGCGTTTGTTAATGGTTAGCTCTATTGCCTTTTGCTGTACTGTTTCTGCTAATCAGCTGACAAGTACACCATTGTAACACCTTGACACTTGTTTATTCCTGGCATATTTACAACTGAGTAACATCATTTTATGTATTACATTTTCACCTTTCCATACAACTGACACAGGAGATCTTCCTATAAAATCATTCAAGACCCACCAAGGAACCACACTCACGAATTTGGAAATAAATCAGTCATAACAGAACTGCGCTAACAAAAAGAGCAATCAAATTTGACTGAATGTGACCATAATATCGATGACATCAGTGTATTACATGCGTAACTTTAGTTCAAACTGCTTTTATTGCTCCTTTGGGTCACCTCAAAAATAAAAACATTTAAAGGAATTGAGTTAAGTATTAGCACTGTGTGTCAATGGATAGGGATAAATACTCGACGCAACACCTTCACGTACATTGTATAATTTCAATGGAAATCTATAGTGTTCTGTGTGTATAATAAACAGTAAGCAGTGAAGCACTGTGTGTCAATCACAGTAGATTGTCGTTGTTAATCCACGCCCAACTGCATGCCAATCACGGTGGACACGCCCATTCCTGTGCGAACTCGACGGTGGATTAATACACTTCAATTACGCCTTAATTAGTGGGGGTGAGATGAGAAACAGCATTGGTTTTGTATTTAAAAAAGCTCTATTTAGCTGAAGTTTTTGTTTGGCCTCCTTGACCTGAATATTCCTGATGTCTTGCTGCATTTTGTTTTGAATTGAAGCTCTTCATTTAAGGTCTGATCTCTTCTATTTTGCATCTTATTTTAATATTACATTTGTTGTGTTAAATTTTCTGTTCTTTTGGAGGTTTAAAAGCCCTCGGCTAGGGTCTGTTTAAAAGCTAGCAAAGAATCCCTTAGCAAACTCAAGTAAATTAGTGCAAGTAGCTCAGAAATAACATTACTCTTTTATGTAGAAATAGCTCTATTTACCTGAATTTTTATTTGACCTGCTTGCTCTGAATATTCCTGATCTCTGGCTGTGTTTTATTTTGAGTTGAAGTTCTTTATTTAAGGTATGATCACTTCTATTTTGTATCTTATTCTAGTATTACATTTGCTGGGTTTTTAGTTTTCTGTTCTGTTGCAGTTTTAAGAATTATTGGCTAGAGTCAGTTAAAAAGTTAGCAAAGAATTCCTTTGCAAACTGAATTAGACCAGTTAATTACTGGGTGAGCTGAGAAGCAGTAGAATTGCTCTATTATGTAGAAATAACTCTATTTTGCTGACGTGGTCATTTGGCCTGCTTGCCCTCAGTATTGCTGATCTCTGGTTGCATTTTGTTTTGAATTGAAGCTCTTCATTTAAGCTGTGATCATGTCTATTTTGTATCTTTGTCTAGTATTACATTTGTTGTGTTTTAGGCTTTCTGTTCTGTTGGAGGTTTTAAGAGTTCCTGGCTAGGGTAAGTTAAAAAGTTAGTAAGGATTTCCATTGCAAACTCTGAATAGCATCAGTTAATTAATGGTGGAAGCTGAAAAACAGCATTGCTCTTTTATTTAGAAATAGCCCTGTTTTATCTGAAGTCATTGTTTGACATGGTTGCTCTGGATATTGTTAATCTCTTGCTGCATTTTATTTTGAACTGAAGCTCTTCATTTAAGCTATGATCACTTCTATTTTGTATCTTATTCTATTATTACATCTGTTGTGTTTTAAGTTTTCTGTTTTGTTGGAGTTTTAAGAGTTCCTGGCTAGGGTCTGTTAAAAAATTAGCAAAGAATTTGTTTGAAAACTGTGAATTTTAGCATCACATTTATTATGTTTAAGTTTTTTGTTTTGCTGGAGTTTTAAGAGGTGTAAGCTAGGATCTGTATAAAAGTTAGCTCGAAATTCCTTTGCAAACTGTGAATAATGTCAGTTAATTAGTGGGGTTAGATGAGAAACAGAATTGCTCTTTTATATAGAATTAACTCTATTTACCTGAAGTGTTTGTTTGGCCTGCTTGCTCAGAATATTGCTGAATTCTGGCTGCATTTTATTTGGAACTGAATCTCTTCATTTAAGCTATGATCACGTCTGTTTTGCATCTTATTCTATTATTACATCTGTTGTGTTTTAAGTTTTCTGTTTTGTTGGAGTTTTAAGAGTTCCTGGTTACGGTCTGTTAAAACGTTAGCAAAGAATTTGTTTGAAAACTGTGAATAACATCACTTATTTAGTGGGGGAGCTGGGAAACAGCTTTGCACTTTTATTTAGAAATAGCTCTATTTAGCCTAAATGTTTGTTTGGCCTGCTTGCTCTGAATTATGCAGATCTCGGTGTTTTATTTTGAATTGAAGCTCTCCATTTAAGGTTTGGTCTCTTCTATTTTGTATCTTATTCTAATATTACATTTGTTGTGTTTTTAGTTTTCTCTTCAGTTGCAGTTTTACCAATTCTTGGGTAGGGTCAGTTAAAAAGTCAGCGAAGAATTCCTTTGCAAACTGTGAACAGCATTAGGTAATTACTGGGTGAGCTGATAAGCAGCATTGGTATTTTATGTACAAGTAACTATTTTGCTGAAGTGCTTGTTTGGCCTGCTTGCCCTAAGTATTGCTGAGCTCTGTCTGTATTTTGCTTTGAATTCAAACTCTTCATTTATGGTTTGATCACTTCAGTTTTGTATCTTATTCTAGTATTACATTTATTGTGTTTTAAGTTTTCTCTTCTGTTGGAGTTTTAAGAGATTTGGGCTAGGGTCAGTTAAACAGTTTGCAAAGAATTGCTTTGCAAACTGTGAATAACATCAGTTAATTAGTGGGGTGAGCTGAGAAACAGCATTGCTTTTGTATTTAGAAATGGCTTTATTTAGCTGAAGTGTTTGTTTGACCTGTTTGACCTGAATATTGCTGAAGTCTTGCTGCATTTTGTTTTGAATTGAAGCTCTTTCTTTAAGGTCTTTTCACTTCTATTTTGCATCTTATTTTAGTATTACATTTGCTGTGTTAAATTTTCTATTCTTTTGGAGGTTTAAGAACCCTTGCCTAGGATCAGCTAAAAAGCTAGCAAAGAACCTTTAGCAAACTGTGAATAAAATCAGTTCATTAGTGCAAAGAGCACAGAAACAACATTGTTCTTTTATTTAGAAATAGCTCTATTTAGCTGAAGTGTTAGTTTGGCCAGCTTGCTTTGAATATTCCTGATCTCTGGCTGTTAGCCTGTGCTTTATTTTGAGTTGAAGCTTTTCATTTAAGTTGAGTTCACTTCTACTTTGTATCTTATTCTAGCATAACATCTCTTGTATTTTATGTGTTCTGTTCTCGAGTTTTAAGAGTTCCTGGCTAGGGTCAGTTAAAAAGTTAGCAAATAATTCATTTGCATACAGTGAATAAGATCAATTAATTATTGGGGGGCTGAGAAACAGCATTGTGCTTATATGTGGAAATAGCTCTATTTAGCTGAAGTGATTGATTGGCCTGCTTACTCTGAATATTGCTGATCTCTTGCACCATTTCATTTTGAATTGAAGCTCCTCATTTCAACTATCACTTCAATTTTGTATCTTATTCTACTATTATATTTCCTGTGTTTTAATTATTCTGTACTGTTGGAGTTTTAAGAGTTCTAAGCTATGGTCAGTTAAAAAGTTAGCAAAGAATTCCTTTGCAAACTGTTAGTAACATCAGTTAATTAGTGTGGAGAGCTAAACGGCAGCATTGCTGCCTTATGAAGAAATAGATCTATTTAGCTGACATGTTTGTTTGACCTGCTTGCCCTGAATAATGCTGATCTCTGGCTGCATTTCATTTTAAATTGAAGCTCTTAATTTAAGGCTTGATCACTTCTACTTTGTATTTTATTCTATTATTACATTCATTGTGCTTTACGTTTTCTGTGCTGTTGGAGTTTTAAGAGCTCTTCGATAGGGTCTGTTAAAAGCTAGCAAAGAATCACTTAGCTGACTGTGAGTAAAATCAGTTAATTAACACAAGGAACTGAGAAACAGACTTGCTCTTTTATTTAGAAATAGCTCTATTACCCTGAACTGCTTGTTTGGACTGCTAGCTCTGAATATTGCTGATCTCTGACCATGTTATATTTTGAATTAAATCTCTTCATTTAAGGTAAGATCACTTCTATTTTGCATCTTATTCTAATATTACATTTGTTGTGTTTTAGGCTTTCTGTTCTGCTGGAGTTTCAAGAGTTCCCGGCTAGGGTCCTGGCTAGGACTGAAAACTGTTAATAACAACAGTTAATTGGTGTGTTAGCATTAGTGGGGGGAGCTGAGAAACAACATTGCTTTTTTATTTAGAAATGTCTCTACTTAGCTGAAGTATTTGTTTGGCCTGCATGCTCTGAATATCATTGATTTTGGGTCTATTTTACTTTGAATTGAAGCTCTTCATTTTAGGTTTCATTACTTCTATTTTGTATCATATTTTAGTATTATATTTGTTGTGTTTAAATTGTTCTGTTGAAGTTTTAAGAGTTCATGGCTAGGGTCAGTTAAAAAGTTAGCAAATAATTCATTGGTAAATTGTGAACAAGATCAGTTAATTAGTGGGGATAGCTGAGAAAGCATTGTGCTTATATTTAGAAATAGCTCTATTTAGGTGAAGTGTTTGTTTGGCCTGCTTACTCTGATTATTGTTTGATCTCTGGCTGCATTTTATTTTGAATTGAAGCTCTTCATTTATGGTTTGATCACTTCTATTTTGAATCTTATTTTAGTATTACACTTGCTGTGTTTAAGTTTTCTGTTCTGTTGGAGTTTTAAGAGTTGTAATCTAGGGTCTGTATAAAAGATAGCTAAGAATCTCTTTGCAAACTGTGAATAACATCTCTTAATTAGTGGGGGGAGCTGAGAAATAACATTGTGCTTATATGTAGAAGTAACTCTAGCTGAAGTGTTTTCCTGCTTGCTCAGAATATTGCTGATCTCAGGCTGTAATTTATTTTGAATTGAAGCTCTCCATTTGATGTATGATCAGTTCTATTTTATATTGCTTTCTAATATTACATTTGTTGTATTTTAAGTTTTCTGTTCTGTTTGAGTTTTAAGAGTTCTTGGCTAGCATCAGTTAAAAAGTTACAAATAATTCATTAGCAAACTGTGAATAAAATCAGTTAATTAGTGGCAGAAGCTGAGAAACACCACTGTTCTTTTATTTAGAAATAGCTTTATTTAGCTGAAATGTTTGTTTGGCCTGCTTGCTCTGAATATTGCTGATCTCTGGTTGCATTTTATTTTAAATGAAGCTCTTTATTTGAGGTATGATCACTTCTATTTTGTATCATATTCTAGTATTACATTTGTTGTATTTTAAGTTTTCTGTTCTGTTGGAGTTTTAAAATATCTGGGCTAGGGTCATTTCAAAAGTTAGCAAATAATTCCTTTGCAAATTGTGAAAAACATCAGTTAATCAGTCAGGAGAGCTGAGAAACAGCATAGCTCTTGTATTTAGAAAATGCTCTATTTAGGTGAAAAGTTTGTTTGGCCTGTTTGCTCAGAATATTGCAGATCTCTTGCTGCATTTTATTTTGAATTGAAGGTCTTCATTTAAGGTTTGGTCACTTCTATTTTGTATCTTATTCTAGTATTACATTTGCTGGGTTTGTAGTTTTTTGTTCAGTTGCAGTTTTAAGAATTCTTCACTAGGGCCAGTTAAAAAGTTAGCAAAGAATTAATTTGCACACTGAATAAGACCAGTTAGTTAATGGGTGAGCTGAGAAGCAGCACTGCTCTTTTATGTAGAAATAACTCTATTTTGCTGATATGGTTGTTTGGCCTGCTTGCCCTCAGTATTGCTGAACTCTGGCTGCATTTTGTTTTGAATTGAAGCTCTTCATTTAAGCTGTGATCATGTCTATTTTGTATCTTTGTCTAGTATTATATTTCTTGTGTTTTAGGCTTTCTGTTCTGTTGGAGTTTTAAGAGTTCCTGGCTAGGGTAAGTTAAAAAGTTAGTAAAGATTTCCATTGCAAACTGAATAACATCAGTTAATTAGGGCGTAATTGAAGTGTATTAAACCATCAGATGCGCAGTAGCAAGCCCCTCCCAAACCCTGCCTGAGAGCATGTTGCTTACTACGCCCATCGCTCCGAGCATGCAAATTGCCGCGCCCACTGCCTTGCATGCATATCTTTGCTTTAAAATCCCAACGCCTTGCAATAGAAAAACACACTTGTTAAATCAAAGCTTTTCTCTTGTGATCTGAACTGTATCATGCCCAAGTATGGTTAAAACAGATACACAATTTTATCAATAGTGACTCTACCTGCAAAACTATCACCAGATGAGGAAATGGATTGTACATGAAAACAGACATCTTACTTTCTAAGGGCAAGAACAAAATGAAACAAAATAATGTATATTTCACCATACTATCAAGTTAAAAAAAAGCAATCTTACATTAGCGTTTGTTAATGGTTAGCTCTATTGCCTTTTGCTGTACTGTTTCTGCTAATCAGCTGACAAGTACACCATTGTAACACCTTGACACTTGTTTATTCCTGGCATATTTACAACTGAGTAACATCATTTTATGTATTACATTTTCACCTTTCCATACAACTGACACAGGAGATCTTCCTATAAAATCATTCAAGACCCACCAAGGAACCACACTCACGAATTTGGAAATAAATCAGTCATAACAGAACTGCGCTAACAAAAAGAGCAATCAAATTTGACTGAATGTGACCATAATATCGATGACATCAGTGTATTACATGTGTAACTTTAGTTCAAACTGCTTTTATTGCTCCTTTGGGTCACCTCAAAAATAAAAAACATTTAAAGGAATTGAGTTAAGTATTAGCACTGTGTGTCAATGGATAGGGATAAATACTCGACACAACACCTTCACGTACATTGTGTAATTTCAATGGAAATCTATAGTGTTCTGTGTGTATAATAAACAGTAAGCAGTGAAGCACTGTGTGTCAATCACAGTAGATTGTCGTTGTTAATCCACGCCCAACTGCATGCCAATCACGGTGGACACGCCCATTCCTGTGCGAACTCGACGGTGGATTAATACACTTCAATTACGCCTTAATTAGTGGGGGTGAGATGAGAAACAGCATTGGTTTTGTATTTAAAAAAGCTCTATTTAGCTGAAGTTTTTGTTTGGCCTCCTTGACCTGAATATTCCTGATGTCTTGCTGCATTTTGTTTTGAATTGAAGCTCTTCATTTAAGGTCTGATCTCTTCTATTTTGCATCTTATTTTAATATTACATTTGTTGTGTTAAATTTTCTGTTATTTTGGAGGTTTAAAAGCCCTCGGCTAGGGTCTGTTTAAAAGCTAGCAAAGAATCCCTTAGCAAACTCAAGTAAATTAGTGGCAAGTAGCTCAGAAATAACATTACTCTTTTATGTAGAAATAGCTCTATTTACCTGAATTTTTATTTGATCTGCTTGCTCTGAATATTCCTGATCTCTGGCTGTGTTTTATTTTGAGTTGAAGTTCTTCATTTAAGGTATGATCACTTCTATTTTGTATCTTATTCTAGATTTACAATTGCTGGGTTTTTAGTTTTCTGTTCTGTTGCAGTTTTAAGAATTCTTGGCTAGAGTCAGTTAAAAAGTTAGCAAAGAATTCCTTTGCAAACTGAATTAGACCAGTTAATTACTGGGTGAGCTGAGAAGCAGTAGAATTGCTCTATTATGTAGAAATAACTCTATTTTGCTGACGTGGTCATTTGGCCTGCTTGCCCTCAGTATTGCTGATCTCTGGTTGCATTTTGTTTTGAATTGAAGCTCTTCATTTAAGCTGTGATCATGTCTATTTTGTATCTTTGTCTAGTATTACATTTGTTGTGTTTTAGGCTTTCTGTTCTGTTGGAGGTTTTAAGAGTTCCTGGCTAGGGTGAGTTAAAAAGTTAGTAAGGATTTCCATTGCAAACTCTGAATAGCATCAGTTAATTAATGGTGGAAGCTGAAAAACAGCATTGCTCTTTTATTTAGAAATAGCCCTGTTTTATCTGAAGTCATTGTTTGACATGGTTGCTCTGGATATTGTTAATCTCTTGCTGCATTTTATTTTGAACTGAAGCTCTTCATTTAAGCTATGATCACTTCTATTTTGTATCTTATTCTATTATTACATCTGTTGTGTTTTAAGTTTTCTGTTTTGTTGGAGTTTTAAGAGTTCCTGGCTAGGGTCTGTTAAAACATTAGCAAAGAATTTGTTTGAAAACTGTGAATTTTAGCATCACATTTATTATGTTTAAGTTTTCTGTTTTGCTGGAGTTTTAAGAGGTGTAAGCTAGGATCTGTATAAAAGTTAGCTAGAAATTCCTTTGCAAACTGTGAATAATGTCAGTTAATTAGTGGGGTTAGATGAGAAACAGAATTGCTCTTGTATATAGAATTAGCTCTATTTACCTGAAGTGTTTGTTTGGCCTGCTTGCTCAGAATATTGCTGAATTCTGGCTGCATTTTATTTGGAACTGAAGCTCTTCATTTAAGCTATGATCACGTCTGTTTTGCATCTTATTCTATTATTACATCTGTTGTGTTTTAAGTTTTCTGTTTTGTTGGAGTTTTAAGAGTTCCTGGTTACGGTCTGTTAAAACGTTAGCAAAGAATTTGTTTGAAAACTGTGAATAACATCACTTATTTAGTGGGGGAGCTGGGAAACAGCTTTGCACTTTTATTTAGAAATAGCTCTATTTAGCCTAAATGTTTGTTTGGCCTGCTTGCTCTGAATTATGCAGATCTCAGTGTTTTATTTTGAATTGAAGCTCTCCATTTAAGGTTTGGTCTCTTCTATTTTGTATCTTATTCTAATATTACATTTGTTGTGTTTTTAGTTTTCTCTTCAGTTGCAGTTTTACCAATTCTTGGGTAGGGTCAGTTAAAAAGTCAGCGAAGAATTCCTTTGCAAACTGTGAACAGCATTAGGTAATTACTGGGTGAGCTGATAAGCAGCATTGGTATTTTATGTACAAGTAACTATTTTGCTGAAGTGCTTGTTTGGCCTGCTTGCCCTCAGTATTGCTGAGCTCTGTCTGTATTTTGCTTTGAATTCAAACTCTTCATTTATGGTTTGATCACTTCAGTTTTGTATCTTATTCTAGTATTACATTTATTGTGTTTTAAGTTTTCTCTTCTGTTGGAGTTTTAAGAGATTTGGGCTAGGGTCAGTTAAACAGTTTGCAAAGAATTGCTTTGCAAACTGTGAATATCATCAGTTAATTAGTGGGGTGAGCTGAGAAACAGCATTGCTTTTGTATTTAGAAATGGCTCTATTTAGCTGAATTGTTTGTTTGACCTGTTTGACCTGAATATTGCTGAAGTCTTGCTGCATTTTGTTTTGAATTGAAGCTCTTTCTTTAAGGTCTGATCACTTCTATTTTGCATCTTATTTTAGTATTACATTTGTTGTGTTAAATTTTCTATTCTGTTGGAGGTTTAAGAACCCTTGCCTAGGATCAGCTAAAAAGCTAGCAAAGAACCTTTAGCAAACTGTGAATAAAATCAGTTCATTAGTGCAAAGAGCACAGAAACAACATTGTTCTTTTATTTAGAAATAGCTCTATTTAGCTGAAGTGTTAGTTTGGCCAGCTTGCTTTGAATATTCCTGATCTCTGGCTGTTAGCCTGTGCTTTATTTTGAGTTGAAGCTTTTCATTTAAGTTGAGTTCACTTCTATTTTGTATCTTATTCTAGTATTACATTTGCTGGGTTTGTAGTTTTTTGTTCAGTTGCAGTTTTAAGAATTCTTCACTAGGGCCAGTTAAAAAGTTAGCAAAGAATTCACTTGCAAACTGAATAAGACTGGTTAGTTAATGGGTGAGCTGAGAAGCAGCACTGCTCTTTTATATAGAAATAACTCTATTTTGCTGATATGGTTGTTTGGCCTGCTTGCCCTCAGTATTGCTGAACTCTGGCTGCATTTTGTTTTGAATTGAAGCTCTTCATTTAAGCTGTGATCGTGTCTATTTTGTATCTTTGTCTAGTATTACATTTCTTGTGTTTTAGGCTTTCTGTTCTGTTGGAGTTTTAAAAGTTACTGGCTAGGGTAAGTTAAAAAGTTAGTAAAGATTTCCATTGCAAACTGAATAACATCAGTTAATTAGGGCGTAATTGAAGTGTATTAACCCACCAGATGCGCAGTAGCAAGCCCCTCCCAAACCCCACCTGCGAGCATGTTGCTTACTACGCCCAAGGCTCAGAGCATGCAAATTGCCGCGCCCACTGCCTTGCATGCATATCTTTGCTTGAAAATCCCAACGCCTTGCAATAGAAAAACACACTCGTTAAATCAAAGCTTTTCTCTTGTGATCTGAACTGTATCATGCCCAAGTATGGTTAAAACAGATACACAATTTTATCAATAGTGACTCTACCTGCAAAACTATCACCAGATGAGGAAATGGATTGTACATGAAAACAGACATCTTACTTTCTAAGGGCAAGAACAAAATGAAACAAAATAATGTATATTTCACCATACTATCAAGTTAAAAAAAAGCAATCTTACATTAGCGTTTGTTAATGGTTAGCTCTATTGCCTTTTGCTGTACTGTTTCTGCTAATCAGCTGACAAGTACACCATTGTAACACCTTGACACTTGTTTATTCCTGGCATATTTACAACTGAGTAACATCATTTTATGTATTACATTTTCACCTTTCCATACAACTGACACAGGAGATCTTCCTATAAAATCATTCAAGACCCACCAAGGAACCACACTCACGAACTTGCAAATAAATCAGTCATAACAGAACTGCGCTAACAAAAAGAACAATCAAATTTGACTGAATGTGACCATAATATCAATGACATCAGTGTATTACATGCGTAACTTTAGTTCAAACTGCTTTTTTTGCTCCTTTGGGTCACCTCAAAAATAAAAACATTTAAAAGAATTGAGTTAAGTATTAGCACTGTGTGTCAACGGCTAGGGATAAATACTTGACACAACACCTTCACGTACATTGTGTAATTTCAATGGAAATCTATAGTGTTTTGTGTGTATAATAAACAGTAAGTTTATTATATTATTCAATCGAAATCTATAGTGTTCTGTATGTATAATAAACAGTAAGCAGTGAGGCACTGTGTGTCAATCACGGTAGATTGTCGTTGTTAATCCACGCCCAACTGCATGTCAATCACGGCAGACACGCCCATTGCTGCGCAAACTCGACGGTGGGTTAATACACTCCAATTATGCCTTAATTAGTGGGAGTAAGATGAGAAACAGCATTGGTTTTGTATTTAAAAAACTCTATTTAGCTGAAGTGTTTCTTTGGCCTCCTTGACCTGAATATTCCTGAATTGGCCTCCTTGACCTGAATATTCCTGATGTCTTGCTGCATTTTGTTTTGAATTGAAGCTCTTCATTTAAGGTCTGATCTCTTCTATTTTGCATCTTATTTTAATATTACATTTGTTGTGTTAAATTTTCTGTTCTTTTGGAGGTTTAAAAGCCCTCGGCTAGGGTCTGTTAAAAAGCTAGCAAAGAATCCCTTAGCAAACTCAAGTAAATTAGTGCAGGTAGCTCAGAAACAACATTACTCTTTTATGTAGAAATATCTCTATTTACCTAAATTTTTATTTGACCTGCTTGCTTTGAATATTCCTGATCTCTGGCTGTGTTTTATTTTGAGTTGAAGTTCTTCATTTAAGGTATGATCACTTCTATTTTGTATGTTATTCTAGTATTACATTTGCTGGGTTTTTAGTTTTCTGTTCTGTTGCAGTTTTAAGAATTCTTGGCTAGAGTCAGTTAAAAAGTTAGCAAAGAATTCCTTTGCAAACTGAATTAGACCAGTTAATTACTGGGTGAGCTGAGAAGCAGTAGAATTGCTCTATTATATAGAAATAACTCTATTTTGCTGATGTGGTCATTTGGCCTGCTTGCCCTCAGTATTGCTGATCTCTGGTTGCATTTTGTTTTGAACTGAAGCTCTTCATTTAAGCTGTGATCATGTCTATTTTGTATCTTTGTCTAGTATTACATTTGTTGTGTTTTAGGCTTTCTGTTCTGTTGGAGGTTTTAAGAGTTCCTCGCTAGGGTAAGTTAAAAGGTTAGTAAGGATTTCCATTGCAAACTCTGAATAGCATCAGTTAATTAATGGGGGAAGCTGAGAAACAGCATTGCTCTTTTATTTAGAAATAGCTCTGTTTTATCTGAAGTCATTGTTTGACTAGGTTGCTCTGGATATTGCTAATCTCTTGCTGCATTTTATTTTGAACTGAAGCTCTTCATTTAAGCTATAATCACTTCTATTTTGCATCTTATTCTATTATTACATCTGTTGTGTTTTAAATTTTCTGTTTTGTTGGAGTTTTAAGAGTTCCTGGCTAGGGTCTGTTAAAACGTTAGCAAAGAATTTGTTTGAAAACTGTGAATAACATCATTTATTTAGTGGGGGAGCTGGGAAACAGCTTTGGACTTTTATTTAGAAATAGCTCTATTTAGCCTAAGTGTTTGTTTGGCCTGCTTGCTCTGAATTATGCAGATCTCTGTGTTTTATTTTGAATTGAAGCTCTCCATTTAAGGTTTGGTCTCTTCTATTTTGTATCTTATTCTAATATTACATTTGTTGTGTTTTTAGTTTTCTCTTCAGTTGCAGTTTTACCAATTCTTGAGTAGGGTCAGTTAAAAAGTCAGCGAAGAATTCCTTTGCAAACTGTGAATAGCATTAGGTAATTACTGGGTGAGCTGATATGCAGCATTGGTATTTTATGTACAAGTAACTATTTTGCTGAAGTGCTTGTTTGGCCTGCTTGCCCTAAGTATTGCTGAGCTCTGTTTGTATTTTGTTTTGAATTCAAACTCTTCATTTACGGTTTGATCACTTCAGTTTTGTATCTTATTCGAGTATTACATTTATTGCATTTTAAGTTTTCTCTTCTGTTGGAGTTTTAAGAGATTTGGGCTAGGGAGGGTCAGTTAAACAATTTGCAAAGAATTGCTTTGCAAACTGTGAATAACATCAGTTAATTAGTGGGGTGAGCTGAGAAACAGCATTGCTTTTGTATTTAGAAATGGCTTTATTTAGCTGAAGTGTTTGTTTCACCTGCTTGACCTGAAAATTGCTGAAGTCTTGCAGCATTTTGTTTTGAATTGAAGCTTTTTCTTTAAGGTCTGATCACTTCTATTTTGCATCTTATTTTAGTATTACATTTGTTGTGTTAAATTTTCTATTCTGTTGGAGGTTTAAGAACCCTTGCCTAGGATCAGCTAAAAAGCTAGCAAATAACCTTTAGCAAACTGTGAATAAAATCATTTCATTAGTGTAAAGAACACAGAAACAACATTGTTCTTTTATTTAGAAATAGCTCTATTTAGCCGAAGTGTTAGTTTGGCCAGCTTGCTTTGAATATCCCTGATCTCTGGCTGTTAGCCTGTGCTTTATTTTGAGTTGAAGCTTTTCATTTAAGTTGAGTTCACTTCTACTTTGTATCTTATTCTAGCATAACATCTCTTGTATTTTATGTGTTCTGTTCTCGAGTTTTAAGAGTTCCTGGCTAGGGTCAGTTAAAAAGTTAGCAAATAATTAATTTGCATACAGTGAATAAGATCAATTAATTATTGGGGGGCTGAGAAACAGCATTGTGCTTATATGTGGAAATAGCTCTGTTTAGCTGAAGTGATTGATTGGACTGCTTGCTCTGAATATTGTTGATCTCTGGCTGCATTTTATTTTGAATGGAAGATCTTCATTTAAGCTATGATCACTTCTGTTTTGTATCTTATATTAATATTACATTTGTTGTGTTTAAGTTTTCTGTTTTGTTGGAGTTTTATGAGTTCTAAGCTAGGGTCAGTTAAAAAGTTAGCAAATAATTCCTTTGCAAACTGTGAATAACATCACTTAATAAGTGAGAGGAGCTGAGAAACAGCATTGCACTTATATGTAGAAATTGTTCTATTTAGCTGAAGTGTTTGATTAGCCTGCTTGCTCTGGATATTGCTGATCTCTTGCACCATTTCATTTTGAATTGAAGCTCCTCATTTCAACTATCACTTCAATTTTGTATCTTATTCTACTATTATATTTCCTGTGTTTTAATTATTCTGTTCTGTTGGAGTTTTAAGAGTTCTAAGCTATGGTCAGTTAAAAAGTTAGCAAAGAATTCCTTTGCAAACTGTTAGTAACATCAGTTAATTAGTGTGGAGAGCTAAACGGCAGCATTGCTGCCTTATGAAGAAATAGATCTATTTAGCTGACATGTTTGTTTGACCTGCTTGCCCTGAATAATGCTGATCTCTGGCTGCATTTCATTTTAAATTGAAGCTCTTAATTTAAGGCTTGATCACTTCTACTTTGTATTTTATTCTATTATTACATTCATTGTGCTTTACGTTTTCTGTGCTGTTGGAGTTTTAAGAGCTCTTCGATAGGGTCTGTTGAAAGCTAGCAAAGAATCACTTAGCTGACTGTGAATAAAATCAGTTAATTAAAACAAGGAACTGAGAAACAGACTTGCTCTTTTATTTAGAAATAGCTCTATTACCCTGAACTGCTTGTTTGGACTGCTAGCTCTGAATATTGCTGATCTCTGACCATGTTATATTTTGAATTAAATCTCTTCATTTAAGGTAAGATCACTTCTATTTTGCATCTTATTCTAATATTACATTTGTTGTGTTTTAGGCTTTCTGTTCTGCTGGAGTTTCAAGAGTTCCTGGCTAGAATCCTGGCTAGGTCTGAAAACTGTGAATAACAACAGTTAATTGGTGTGTTAGCATTAGTGGGGGGAGCTGAGAAACAACATTGCTTTTTTATTTAGAAATGTCTCTACTTACCTGAAGTATTTGTTTGGCCTGCATGCTCTGAATATCATTGATTTTGGGTCTATTTTACTTTGAATTGAAGCTCTTCATTTTAGGTTTCATTACTTCTATTTTGTATCGTATTTTAGTATTATATTTGTTGTGTTTAAATTGTTCTGTTGGAGTTTTAAGAGTTCATGGCTAGGGTCAGGTAAAAAGTTAGCAAATAATTCCTTGGTAAATTGTGAACAAGATCAGTTAATTAGTGGGGATAGCTGAGAAAGCATTGTGCTTATATTTAGAAATAGCTCTATTTAGGTGAAGTGTTTGTTTGGCCTGCTTACTCTGATTATTGTTTGATCTCTGGCTGCATTTTATTTTGAATTGAAGCTCTTCATTTATGGTTTGATCACTTCTATTTTGAATCTTTTTTTAGTATTACACTTGCTGTGTTTAAGTTTTCTGTTCTGTTGGAGTTTTAAGAGTTGTAAGCGAGGGTCTGTATAAAAGATAGCTAAGAATCCCTTTGCAAACTGTGAATAACATCTCTTAGTTAGTGGGGGGAGCTGAGAAACAACATTGTGCTTATATGCAGAAGTAACTCTATTTAGCTGAAGTGTTTTCCTGCTTGCTCAGAATATTGCTGATCTCAGGCTGTAATTTATTTTGAATTGAAGCTCTACATTTGATGCATGATCACTTCTATTTTGTATTGTATTCTAGTATTACATTTGTTGTATTTTATGTTTTCTGTTCTGTTGGAAGTTTTAAGAGTTCTTGGCTAGCATCAGTTAAAAAGTTAGCAAATAATTCATTAGCTAACTGTGAATAAAATCAGTTAATTAGTGGCATAAGCTGAGACACATCATTGTTCTTTTATTTAGAAATAGCTTTATTTAGCTGAAATGTTTGTTTGGCCTGCTTGCTCTGAGTATTGCTGATCTCTGGTTGTATTTTATTTTTAAATGAAGCTCTTTATTTGAGGTATGATCACTTCTATTTTCTATCATATTCTAGTATTACATTAGTTGTATTTTAAGTTTTCTGTTCTGTTGAAGTTTTAAAAGTTCTGGGCTAGGGTCATTTCAAAAGTTAGCAAAGAATTCCTTTGCAAATTGTGAAAAACATCAGTTAATCAGTTGGGAGAGATGGAAAACAGCATTTCTCTTGTATTTAGAAAATGCTCTACTTAGGTGAAAAGTTTGTTTGGCCTGTTTGCACAGAATATTGCGGATCTCTTGCTGCATTTTATTTTGAATTGAAGGTCTTCATTTAAGGTTTGGTCACTTCTATTTTGTATCTTATTCTAGTATTACATTTGCTGGGTTTGTGGTTTTTTGTTCTGTTGCAGTTTTAAGAATTCTTCACTAGGGTCAGTTAAAAAGTTAGCAAAGAACTCCTTTGCAAACTGAATAAGACCAGTTAGTTGCTGGGTGAACTGAGAAGCAGTGCTGCTCTTTTATGTAGAAATAAGTCTATTTTGCTGATGTGGTTGTTTGGCCTGCTTGCCCTCAGTATTGCTGAACTCAGGCTGCATTTTGTTTTGAATTGAAGCTGTTCATTTAAGCTGTGATCATGTCTATTTTGTATTTTTGTCTATTATTACATTGTGTTTTAGGCTTTCTGTTCTGTTGGAGTTTTAAGAGTTCCTGGCTAGGGTAAGTTAAAAAGTTAATAAAGATTTCCATTGCAAACTGAATAACATCAGTTAATTAGTGGAGGTGAGATGAGAAACAGCACTGGTTTTGTATTTAGAAATAACTTTATTTAGCTGAAGTGTTTGTTTGGCCTCCTTGACCTGAATATTCCTGATGTCTTGCTGCATTTTGTTTTGAATTGAAGCTCTTCATTTAAGGTCTGATATCTTCTATTTTGCATCTTGTTTTAGTATTAGATTTGTTGTGTTAAATTTTCTGTTATTTTGGAGGTTTAAAAGTCCTCGGCTAGGGTCTGTTAAAAAGCTAGCAAAGAATCCCTTAGCAAACTCAAGTCAATTAGTGTGAGGAGTTCAGAAACAACATTACTCTTTTATGTAGAAATAGCTCTATTTACCTGAAGTGTTTGTTTGACCTGCTTGCTCTGAATATTCCTGATCTCTGGCTGTGTTTTATTTTGAGTTGAAGTTCTTCATTTAAGTTATGATCACTTATATTTTATATCTTATTCTAGTATTACATTTGTTAGGTTTTAGGCTTTCCATTCTTCTCAAGTATTTAGTGTTTCTGGCTAGGGTCAGTTAAAAAGTTAGTAAAGAATTCCTTTGGAAACTGTGAATAACATCAGTTAAATAGTGGGGGAAGCTGAGAATCAGCATTGCTCCTGTATTTAGAAATTGCTCTATTTAGCTGAAGTGATTGTTTGGCTTGCTTTTTCTGAATATTGCTGATCTCTGGATGCATTTTATTTTTAATTGAAGCACTTCATTTAAGCTATGATCACTTCTGTTTTGTATCTTATTTTAGTATTACCTTTGTTTTGTTTAAGCTTCCTGTTTTGTTGGAGTTTTAAGAATTCTAAGCTAGGTTCAGTTAAAAAGTTAGCCAAGAATTCCTTTGCAAACTATTAATTATATTACTTAATGGGAGGAGCAGAGAAACAGCATTGTGCTTATATGTACAAATAGTTCTATTTAGCTGAAGTGTTTGGCCTGCATGTTCTGAATATTGCTGATCTCTCACAGAATTTCATTTTGAATTGAAGCTCTTCATTTCAGCTATCACTTCGATTTTGTATCTTATTCTACTATTAGATTTGTTGTATTTTAAGTTTTCTGTTCTGTTATAGTTTTAAGAGTTCTAAGCAAAGGTCAGTTAAAAAGTTAGCAAAGAATTCCTTTTCAAACTGCTAATAACTAACATCAGTTAATTAGTGCAGGGAACTGAAAGGCAGCATCGTTCTTTTATATAGAAATAGCTTTATTTAGCTGACATGTTTGCTTGCCCTGAATAATGCTGATCACTGGCTTAATTTCATTCTGAATTGAAGCTCTTAATTTAAGGTTTGATCACTTCTATTCTGTATCTTATACTATTATTACATTCATTGTGTTCTACATTTTCTGTTCTGTTGGAGTTTTAAGAGCTCTTTGCTAGGGTCAGTTAAAAAGCTAGCAAAGAATGCCTTAGCAAACTTTGAATAAAGTCAGTTAATTAGTGCGAGGAGTTGAGAAACAGCCTTGCTCTTTTATTTAGAAATAGCTGTATTTAGCTGAAGTGTTTGTACTGCTTGCTCTGAATATTGTTACCCCAAGCCTATGGAAAAAAGGTATAATACAAAAGGTTTTATGAGGAAAAATAACAAAGATTTTTTTAAAAAACATGACGGGTATGTGAATAGGAATGATTTTGAATGGGAAACAGAGACATATGATCATGAATTCCCCCCTTTGGTGGGAAAAAGAGTGTATGAAACTGATTATCAAGAAAGGGGAGAAAATTTTCAGAAATGGGGGGGGAGAAGAGGGAGGGGGAGATTTTAACAGACAATACCCCCCCTTCGGAGAACCTGACTCCCATTAGATGCGTTGAAAGTAATGTAATAAACAGGGACAACACTAAATATACTTACAACGAATTTAGTATTTACAACTTTGGGAATATAAATTTGACTATACCACATTTTACTTTATTAAGTAAGGGGTTGAAATTTATTCCCATGGTAAAAGGTGATTTTACAAGAACCATTCTTGACATAAAGTTATTTACAAGAAAAATCAGCTTAGAAGTAATGGCTTTAAGGGCAGGACTGGAAAAACAAGAAATAAAAGGAAATGGATTAATTAGAAAATCGACATACAACCCTCCCCCTTTACCCCAAATAAAAAACTTTGAGAACGTTTTAGTAGAAGGGGTGAGGAGAAAAAGTGACAAGGTGTGGTGTAATGAAAATTTAACTGTGGAAGAAAAGGTAGTTCTAAAAGAACTAAGTGGAGATGAGACAGTAAGGGTCATGAAACCAGACAAGGGAGGGGGAAGAGTTATTATGGATAAATTGCTATATGATGGAAAGATGAACACAATTTTGAGGAATGAGAATATTTATACTATAGTATCCTTGAATGAGGTAAATGTAGCATACAAAAGAATAGACAATTTGTTAGAGGATTTATTCACTGAAGAAGTAATAGACATGAAAACATTTAAGTATCTAGAGGTGAACAAACCCAGGTTAGCTACAATTTTCGGGATACCCAAAATCCATAAAAACAAGGATGACCCCCCCCCCCCTTAGGCCTATAGTTTTGGCAGATGGCTCTAAAACTGTAACAATGGCTAAATTTGTTGATTACAAATGTAAACACATTTGGGTCAACAATCAGACCATAATAAAGGATTCTTGGGATTTTTTGAGCCTATTGAAGCCTGAACACTACAGGGAGGATATGTTATTCGTGACAATTGACGTTATTGATTTATTTAGTTGTATTCCCTATCAGGAAGGGATAGAAATGTTTGAAGAGAGCATTTTTGAAGATAAAAAACTAAATCTAAAGGACAAAATAGCTTGTGTAGCACTTATGGATTACGTGCTAAAATTTAATTTCATTACTTTCCAAGGGGAGTATTATCAACAAAAATCTGGAGTGGCTATGGGGGCGGCATGTGCCCCCACATACGCTAACATTGTTTTATTAAAATGGGAGGAAAGATACATTATTAATAGTGAATACAAAAAATATTGGTTAGTTTACCACAGATTTTTGGATGATATAGTGTTATTCTGGATAGGGGGGCTTGATAAATTCTTAGAATTTTTTGAATATATTAGTGGAACTACTAATTTCTTGAGATTCACATACTCTACCAGTTCCGAAACATTAAAATATTTAGATATAGAGTTATATAAAAGAGATGGAAAATACGAAACTAAAGTGCATAGAAAGGAGACTTATGTTAATTCTTATTTACACTTCAACAGTGCCCACCCCCTGCACAGTAAAAAGAATATTGTCAAAGGGCAATTTGTCAGGGGGTCTAGAATGACTAGTTGGGATGATGATTTTGAAGTAGAGTGCACAGTTTTAGAAAAAATGTTTTTGGAACATGGTTACCCTGCAGAATTTGTTAGTAATATAAGGAAAGAAGTGGAAAAAGGAAGGCGGGAGAGATTTAAGCCAATTTTAGGGAGATGGACTAATAATGAGAACGAAAATGATGTTAATAAGAATAAAGTTGGTCAGCAAACATATAAAAGAAGTTTAGTAGTAGAATACAATGCCTCCAATCGGAAAGTAAAGGAATTTTAAATAGGGAATGGCATAAATTCTCCGCTTTGACTGACATGGAAGAGATCACTAAAATGGAACCAAAAGTTGTTTACAAAAATTCCTATAGTTTAAAAAGGTTGATGGAAAGAAATGGATGTAGTAAAAATAAAGGGAATAGAAACAAAGTAGGAACATACAGGTGTGGCAGGTGCCACCAATGTTCATACATTATGAATAGAGGAGAAGTTTACATAGAAAGTAGAAAGAGATGGTTAGGCAGTAAAGGTTTTTTCAATTGTGATAGTAAAGGGGTCGTGTATCTAGTTATTTGTCAGACGTGTCAATCATTTTACGTAGGGAAGACGGAGAGGCAATTGAAAAGAAGGATATATGAACACACTTATGATATCACAAAAAAGAAAAACACAAATGCATTGTTTAAGCATTCCATTTCCTGCACTAAATTTAAATATGAATTTTTTGTTCTGGATCAAGTTAAACCAGGCATAAGAGGTGGCCTGTGGGAAGAAATATTAGAAAGTAGGGAGCTTTGGTGGCAGGTCAACCTCGATGCAAGAAATAAAGCTTGAATGAATGATTTTATATCAATTTCTTCACTGCTTAAATTAAAGGCTAACAATATTTGATTAAAATTTAAAATGTAATTCTTCAAAATGAACACCAGATGGGGGTAGAATATACATGAAACATAGGTTTAAGGGATTTTTACATTGACATATAAACATACAAAAAATAAATAGACAGTTGTTCACATACCTGAGTTTTTAAATTAATTTATTTTTGATATTTATAATGAAATGTTTTAAAGTAATTTATTAGTAATTTATTTATGAATATTTATTTAAAATATTTATATAAATGAATGATGTGAAATGATTAAATTAAGCACAAGACACTTTCAGAGAGTAGGCATTAATATTTATGAGATGTAAAGCGAGATTTGCCAGTTTAAATCGCAAGAGATGTATTTCATTGGATTACTAACTAATTAGTTGATTCAACAGACTATTTAAATGATTTTTTCAAGTTTAAAATGGTTGTCTGATGAAGTCCTGTATGTAGGACGAAAACGCATGTGTTTTTAATTATTTTTGGTGAATAAAAGCGTTAATATCTTTGGAGTTCCGTGATTTTCCTGCTTCATAATAGAGGAGAAGACCGTGGTCCAAGGCGTTCTTTTTTATTGCTTTTTGGTGTTATTAGAACTGCCATTCTATTGATTTGCTTGCTCTGAATATTGTTGATCTCTGGCTGAATTTTATTTTAAATTGAAGCTCTTCATTTAAGGTCACTTCTATTTTGTTTCTTATTCTAGTATTACACTTGTTGTGTTTTAGGCTTTCTGTTCTGCTAGAGGTTTAAGAATTCCTGGCTAGGGTCAGTTAAAAGTTAGTAAAGAATTCCATTGCAAACTGTGAGTAACATCAGTTAATTAGTGCAGGAAGCTGAGAAACAGCATTGCACTTGTATTTAGAAATAGCTCTATTTAACTGAAGTGCTTGTTTGGCCTGCTTGCTCTGAATACTGCTGATTTCTTATTGCATTTTATTTTGAATTGATCTTCTTCATTTAATGAATGATCAGTTCTATTTTGTATGTTATTTTAGTATTACATTTCATATGTTTAAGTTTTCTGTTTTGTTGGAGGTTTAAGAGTTCTAAGCTAGGGTGAGTTAAAAAAGTTAGCAAAGAATTCCTTTGCAAACTGTGAATAACATCACTTAATTAGTGGAAGAAATGAGAAATAGCATTGTACTTATATGTAGAAATAGCTGTATTAGGCTGAGGTGTTTGTTTACCCTGCTTACTCTGAATATTATTGATCTCTTGCTGATTTTCATTTTGAATTGAAGCAATTCAATTAAGCTATTACATCTATTTTGTATCTTATTCTACTATTACAATTCTTGTGTTTTAACTTTTCTGTTCTGTTGGGGTTTTAATAGTTCTAATCTAGGGTCAGTTAAAAACTTAGCAAATAATTCCTTTTTAAACTGTGAATAAAATCAAGTTAATTAGTTGGAGGAGCTGAGAAACAACACTGCTCTTTTTTAGAAATAGGTGTATTTAGTTGAAGTGTTTGGCCTGCGTATTGCTGATCTCTGGCTGCATTTCATTTTGAATTGAATCTCTTCATTTAAGGTTTGATCACTTCCATTTTGTATCTTATTCTAGTATTACATTTTACTTTTTAATATTTCTGTTCTGTTGGAGTTTTACGAGTTCTTAGCTATGGTCAGTTAAAATGTTAGCAAATAATTCCATTGAAAACTGTGAATAACATCAGTCGATTTGTGTGTTAGCATTATGGGGGAGCTGAGAAACAACATTGCTCTTCTATTTAGAAATTTATTTAGCTGAAGTGTTTGTTTGGCCTGCATGCTCTGAATATTCCTGATCTCAGGGTGTATTTTATTTTGAATTGAAGCTCTTCATTTAAAGTTTGATCACTTCTATTTTTATATTATTTTAGTATTACATTTGTTGTGTTTAAATTTTCTGTTCTGTTGTGGAGTTTTAAGAGTTCATGGCTAGGTTCAGTTAAAATATTAGAAAAGAATTCCTTTGTAAATTGTGAATAACATCAGTTAATTAGTGGGGGTAGCTGAGAAAGCATTGCACTTACTTAGAAATAGCTCTATTTAGCTGAAGTGTTTGTTTGGCCTGCTTGCATTGAATATTGCTGATCTCTGTCTGCATTTTATTTTGAATTGAAGCTCTTCATTTATGGTTTCATCACTTCTATTTTGCATCTTATTTTAGTATTACACTTGTGTTTAAGTTGTTTGTTCTGTTGGAGTTTTAAGAGTTCTTCGCTAGCGTCATTTAAAAGTTAGCAATGCATTCCTTTGCAAACTGTTAAAAACATCAGTTAATTATTGCAGAGAGCTGAGAAACAGTATTGTCATTGTATTTAGAAATAGCTCTAGTTAGCCGAAAATTTGTTTGTCCTGCTTGCTCAAAATATCGTTGTTCTCTGGCTGCATTTTATTTTGAATTGAAGCTCTTCATTTAAGCTATGATTACATCTATTTATTATTGTATCTTATTGTAGTATTACATTTGTTGTGTTTTAAGTTTTCTGTTCTGTTGGTGTTTTTAGAGAGCCTGGCTAGGGTCAGTTAAAATGTTAGCAAATAATTTGTTTGAAAACTGTGAATAACATCAGTTATTTAGTAGGGGAAGCTGAGAAACAGCTTTGCTTTTTATTTGGAAATAGTTGTATTTAGCTTAAGTGTTTGGCCTGCTTGCTCTGAATTATGCTGAACAGTGTCTGCATTTTATTTTGAATTGAAGCTCTTAATTTAAGGTTTGGTTACTTCTGTTTTGTATCTTATTCTAGTATGCATTAGTTGTGTTTTTAGTTTTCTGTTCTGTTGTAGTTTTAGGAATTCTTGGCTAGGGTCAGTTAAAAAGTTAGCAAATAATTTCATGGCAAACTGTGAAGAACATCAGTAAAATAGTGGGGGGAGCTGAGAAACAGCATTGTGGTTCTATGTAGAAATAGCTCTATTTAGCTGAATATTGCTGATCTCTTAGTGCATTTCATTTTGAATTGAAGTTCTTCATTTAAGGTCTGATCACTTCGATTTTGCATCTTATTTTAGTATTACAGTTGTTGTGCTCATTTTTCTGTTCTGCTGGAGGTTTAAGAGCCCTTGGCCAGGGTCAGTTAAAAAGCTAGGAAAGAATCCCTTAGCAAACTGTGAATAAAGACAAGCAAAAACCACCAAAACGAAAGATTTTCAATACCACGTCTGAAAAACCAATGACTACAATTCCAGATAAATACCTTTTAATTCCACAGCAAATAAATAGTGGAAAAGCACAATGAAAATACCAGCAATAAATGTCAAATAATCCAAGAAAAGCATTGTTCTCCTAGCGCCTTGGCCAAAACAGCCTTTACAGAGTAAACTGCCTACACACAGCAAACCAATTTATAACTCCCTTCAAACACATTCAATCAATTAATTAATTAAAATCTTAAAGCAACATTGGCATTATTTAAAATAACATAACAAAAGTTAAATAAAACTTTGCCAATGGCATTCCTTATTAAGTCCAAAGGGCTGCAAAGTATTATACCTCATTATAAAGATGGACATTATAAAGACAGTTAATTAGTGTGAGGAGCTGAAAGGCTGCATTGCTCTTCTATGTAGAAATACTTCTATTTAGCTGACATGATTGTTTGACCTGCTTGCTCTAAATAATGCTGATCTCTGGCTGCATTTTCATTTTGAATTGATGCTCTTAATTTAAGGTGTGATCACTTCTATTTTGTATATTAGTCTATTATTACATTCTTTGTGTTTTACGTTTTCTGTTCTGCTGGAGTTTTAACAGCTCTTTGCTAGGGTCAGTTAAAAAGTTATCAAATAATTCCTTTGCAAACTGTGAATAACATCACTTAATTAGTGGGAGGAGCTGAGAAACAGCATTGTGCTTATATGTAGAAATAGTTCTATTAAGTTGGTGTTTGGCCTGCTTGCTCTGAATATTGCTGATCTCTTGCACCATTTCATTTTGAATTCAAGCTCTTTATTTCAGCTATTACTTCGATTTTGAATCTAATTCTACTATTACATTTGTTGTGTTTTAAGTTTTCTGTTCTGTTGGAGTTTTATAAGTTCTAAGCTAAGGTCAGTTAAAAAGTTAGCAAAGAATTCCTTTGCAAACTGTTAATAATGTCAGTTAATTAGTGTGGGGAGCTGAAAGGCTGCATTGCTCTTTTATGTAGAAATACCTCTATTTAGCTGACATGTTTGTTTGACCTGCTTGCTATAAATAATGCTGATCTCTGGCTGCATTTTCATTTTGAATTGACGCTCTTAATTTAAGGTTTGATCACTTCTATTTTGTATCTTAGTCTATTATTACATTCTTTGTGTTTTACGTTTTCTGTTCTGCTGGAGTTTTAACAGCTCTTTGCTAGGGTCAGTTAAAAAGTTATCAAAGAATTCCTTTGTAAACTGTGAATCACATCACTTAATTAGTGGGAGGAGCTGAGAAACAGCATTGTGGTATATGTAGAAATAGTTCTATTAAGCTGGTGTTTGTTTGGCCTGCTTACTGTGAATATTGCTGATCTCTTGCACCATTTCATTTTGAATTCAAACTCTTCATTTTAGCTATTACTTCTATTTTGTATCTTATTCTACTATTATATTTGTTGTGTTTTAAGTGTTATGTTCTGTTGGAGTTTAAGAGTTCTAAGCTAGGGTCAGTTAAAAAGGTAGCAAAGAAATCTTTTGCAAACTGTTAATAACAGCAGTTAATTAGTTGGGGGGGGCGGGACTGAAAAGCAGAAATAGTTCTATTTATCTGACTTTTTTGCCCTGCTTGCCCTGAATAATGCTAATCTCTGGCTGCATTTCATTTTGACTTGAAGGACTTCATTTAGGGTTTGATCACTTTTATTTTGTATCTTATTCTATTATTACATTAATTCTGTTTTAAGTGTTCTACTCTGTTAGAGTTTTAACAGTTCCTGGATAGACTAAGTTAAAAAGTTAGCAAAGAATTGCTTTCCAAAGTGTGAATCACATCACATAATTAGTGGGATTAACTGAGAAACAACATTGGTCATTTATTTAGAAATATAATTAGCTGAAGTGTTTGTTTGGCCTGCTTGCTCTGAATATTGCTGATCTCAGGCTGCATTTTATTTGGAAATTAAGCTATTGATTTAGCATTTGATTACTTCTATTTTGTATTGTATTTTAGTACTACATTTGTTGAGTTTATGTTTTCTGTTCTGTTAGGAGTTATAAGAGATCTTGGTTAGGGTCAGTTAAAAAGTTAGCAAATAATTCCTTTGCATACCGTGAATAAGAACAATTAATTATTGGGGGGCTGAGAAACAGCATTGTGCTTATATGGGGAAATAGCTATATTTACCTGAAGTAATTGTTTTGCCTGCTTGCTCTGAATATTGTTAATCTCTGGCTGCATTTTATTTTGAAATTAAGTTGTTCATTTAAGCTAAGATCACTTTTGTTTTGTATCTTATATTAATATTACATTTGCTGTGTTTAAGTTTTCTGTTTTGTTGGAGTTTTAGGAGTTCTAAGCTAGGGTCAGTTAAAAAGTTAGCAAATAATTCCTTTGCAAACTGTGAATAACATCACTTAATTAGTGGGAGGAGCTAAGAAACAGCATTGTGCTTATATGTAGAAATAGTTCTATTTAGCTGAATTGTTTAAGTTCTCTGTTCTGTTGGAGTTTTAAGAGTACTAAGCTAAGGTCAGTTAAAAAGTTTGCAAAGAAGTCCTTTGCAAACTGTTAATAACATCAATTAATTAGTGTGGGGAGCTGAAAGGCAGCATTGCTCTTTTATGAAGAAATACCTCTATTTAGCTAACAAGTTTGTTTGACCTGCTTGCCATGAATAATGTTGATCTCAGGAAGCATTTCATTTTGAACTGAAGCTCTTAACTTAAGATTTGATCACTTCTATTTTGCATCTTATTCTATTATTACATTCATTGTGTTTTATGTTTTATGTTCTGCTGGAGTTTTAAGAGCTCTTCGCTAGGTTCAGTTAAAATACTAGCAAAGAATCACTTAACAAACTATGAATAAAATCAGTTAATTAGAGCGAGGAGCCGAGAAACAACATTGCTTTTTTATTTAGAAATAGCTCTGTTTAGCTGAAGTGTTTGTCTTTACTGCTTGCTTTGAATATTGTTGACCTCTGTCTGTGTTTTATTTGAATTGAAGCTCTTCATTTACCATATGATCACTTCTAGTTTGTATCTTATTCTAGTATTACATTTGTTGTGTTTTAGGCTTTCTGTTATGTTGGAGCTTTAAGAGTTCCTGGCTAGGGTCAGTTAAAAGTTAGTAAAGAATTCCTTTCCAACTGTGAATAACATCAGTTAATTAGTGAGGAAAGCTGAGAAACAGCATTGCACTTGTATTTATAAATAACTATATTTAGCTGAAGTGTTTGTTTAGCCTGCTTGCTCTGGATATTGCTGATCTCTTGCTGCATTTCATTTTAAATTGAAGCTCCTCATTTAAACTATCACTTCTATGAGTATCTTATTCTACTATTACATTTGTTGTGTTTTAACTTTTCTGTTCTGTTGGAGTTTTAAGAGTTTTAATCTAGGGTCAGTTAAAAAGTTAACAAAGAGTTCCTTTGCAAGCTGTGAATAAAATCAGTTAATTAGTTGGAGGAGCTGAGAAACAGCATTGCTCTTTTTTAGAAACAGGTGTATTTAGTTGAAGTGTTTGGCCTGCTTACACTGAATATTGCTGACCTCTGGCTGCATTTCATTTTGAATTGAAGCTCTTCATTTAAGGTCTGATCACTTCTATTTTGCATCTTATTTTAGTATTACATTTGTTGTGCTCATTTTTCTGTTCTGCTGGAGGTTTAAGAGCCCTTGGCCAGGGTCAGTTAAAAAGCTAGGAAAGAATCCCTTAGCAAACTGTAAATAAAGTCAGTTAACTAATGTGAGGAGCTCAGAAAAAAAACATTGTTCTTTTATTTACAAACAGCTCTATTTATCTAAATAGTTTGTTTGGCCTGCTTGTTCTAAATAATCCTGATCTCTGGCTGTGTTTTATTTTGAGTTGACGCTCATCGTTTAAGGTATGAACACTTCTATTTTGTATCTTATTCTAGTATAACATTTGCAGGATTTTAGGCTTTCTGTTCTTCTCAAGTTTTAAGAGTTCCTAGCTAGGGTCAGTTAAAAATTTAGTAAAGAATTCCTTTGCAAACTGTGAATGACATCAGTTAATTAGTGGTGGAAGCTGAGAAACAGCACTGGTCTTGTATTTAGAAATAGCTCTGTTTAGCTGACGTGATTGTTTGGCTTGCTTCCTCTGAATATTGTTGATCTCTTGCTGCATTTTATTTGACTTGAAGCTGTTCATTTAAGCTATGATCACTTCTGCTTTGTATCTTATATTAGTATTACATTTATTGTGTTTAAGTTTTCTGTTTTCTTGGAGTTTTAAGAGTTCTAAGCTAGGGTCAATTAAAACGTTAGCAAAGAATTCCTTTGCAAACTGTTAATAACATCACTTAATTAGTGGTGGGAGCTGAGAAACAGCATTGCACTTATATGTAGAAATAGTTTTATTTAGCTGAAGTTTTTGTTTCGCCTGCTTACTCTGAATATTGCTGATCTCTTGCACCATTTCATTTTGAATTGAAGGTCTTCATTTCAACTATCACTTCAATTTTGTATCTTATTCTACTATTACATTTGTGTTTTAAGTTTTCTGTTCTGTTGGAGTTTTAAGAGTTCTAAGCTAAGGTCAGTTAAAAAGTTAGCAAAGAATTCCTTTGCAAACTGTTAATAATGTCAGTTAATTAGTGTGGGGAGCTGAAAGGCTGCATTGCTCTTTTATGTAGAAATACCTCTATTTACCTGACATGTTTGTTTGAACTGCTTGCTCTAAATAATGCTGATATCTGGCTGCATTTTCATTTTGAATTGACGCTCTTAATTTAAGGTGTGATCACTTCTATTTTGTATCTTAGTCTATTATTACATTCTTTGTGTTTTATGTTTTCTGTTCTGCTGGAGTTTTAACAGCTCTTTGCTAGGGTCAGTTAAAAAGTTATCAAAAAATTCCTTTGCAAACTGTGAATAACATCACTTAATTAGTGGGAGGAGCTGAGAAACAGCATTGTGCTTACATGTAGAAATAGTTCTATTAAGCTGGTGTTTGTTTGGCCTGCTTACTCTGAATATTGCTGATCTCTTGTTGTGTTTCATTTCAAATTCAAGCTCTTCATTTTAGCTATTACTTCTATTTTGTATCTTATTCTACTATTACATTTGTTGTGTTTTAAGTGTTATGTTTTGTTGGAGTTTAAGAGTTCTAAGCTAGGGTCAGTTAAAAAGTTAGCAAAGAAATCTTTTGCAAACTGTTAATAACATCAGTTAATTAGTGGGGGGACGACTGAACAGCAGCATTGCTCTTTTATGTAGAAATAGTTCTATTTATCTGACTTTTTTTGGCCTGCTTGCCCTGAATAATGCTATCTCTGGCTGCATTTCATTTTGACTTGAAGGACTTCGTTTAAGGTATGATCACTTTTATTTTGTATCTTATTCTATTATTACATTCATTCTGTTTTAAGTTTTCTATTCTGTTGGAGTTTTAACAGTTCTGGATAGACTCAGTTAAAAAGTTAGCAAAGAATTGCTTTCAAAAGTGTGAATCACATCACATAATTTAGTGGGATTAACAGAGAAACAACATTGGTCATTTATTTAGAAATATATTTAGCTGAAGTGTTTGTTTGGCCTTCTTGCTCTGAGTATTGCTGATCTCGGGCTGCATTTTTATTTAGAAATTAAGCTATTGATTTAACATTTGATGACTTCTATTTTGTATTGTATTTTAGTACTATATTTGTTGAGTTTATGTTTTATGTTCTCTTGGGAGTTATAAGAGATCTTGGTTAGGGTCAGTTAAAAAGTTATCAAAGAATTCCTTTGCAAACTGTGAATAACATCACTTAATTAGTGGGAGGAGCTGAGAAACAGCATTGTGCTTATATGTAGAAATAGTTCTGTTAAGCTGGTGTTTGTTTGGCGTGCTTACTCTGAATATTGCTGATCGCTTGTACCATTTCATTTTGAATTCAAACTCTTCATTTTAGCTATTACCTCTATTTTGTATCTTATTCTACTATTATATTTGTTGTGTTTTAAGTGCTATGTTCTGTTGGAGTTTAAGAGTTCTAAGCTAGGGTCAGTTAAAAAGTTAGCAAAGAAATCTTTTGCAAACTGTTAATAACATCAGTTAATTAGTGGGGGACGATGACTGAAAAGCAGCATTGCTCTTTTATGTAGAAATAGTTCTATTTATCTGACTTTTTTTGTCCTGCTTGCCATGAATAATGCTAATCTCTGGCTGCATTTCATTTTGACTTGAAGGACTTCATTTAAGGTTTGATCACTTTTATTTTGTATCTTATTCTATTATTACATTCATTCTGTTTTAAGTTTTCTATTCTGTTGGAGTTTTAACATTTCCTGGATAGACTCAGTTAAAAAGTTAGCAAAGAATTGCTTTCCAAAGTGTGAATCACATCACATAATTAGTGGGATTAACAGAGAAACAACTTTGGTCATTTATTTAGAAATATATTTAGCTGAAGTGTTTGTTTGGCCTGCTTGCTCTGAATATTGCTGATCTCAGGCTGCATTTTTATTTGGAAATTAAGCTATTGATTTAACATTTGATGACTTCTATTTTGTATTGTATTTTAGTACTACATTTGTTGAGTTTATGTTTTCTGTTCTGTTGGGGAGTTATAAGAGATCTTGGTTAGGGTCAGTTAAAAGTTAGGAAATATTTTTTTTGCATACTGTGAATAAGATCAATTAATTATTGGGGGGCTGAGAAACATCATTGTGCTTATATGTGGAAATAGCTCTATTTAGCTGAAGTAATTGTTTGGCCTGCTTTCTCTGAATATTGTTGATCTCTGGCTGCATTTTATTTTGAAATGAAGCTGTTCATTTAAGCTATGATCACTTATGTTTTGTATCTTATATTAATACTACATTTGCTGTGTTTAAGTTTTCTGTTTTGTTGGAGTTTTAGGAGTTCTAAGCAAGGGTCAGTTAAAAAGTTAGCAAATAATTCCTTTGCAAACTGTGAATAACATCACTTAATTAGTGGGAGGAGTTAAGAAACAGCATGGTTAGGGTCAGTTAAAAGCTAGCAAAGAATCCTACAGCAAACTGTGAATAAAATCAGTTAATTAGTGTGAGGAGATGAGAAACAGCATTACTCTTTTATTTAGAAATAGCTCTACTTAGCTGAAGTGTAAGTTTTCTGTTTTGTTGGAGTTTTAGGAATTCTAAGCTAGGGTCAGTTAAAAAGTTAGCAAATAATTCCTTTGCAAACTGTGACTAACATCACTTAATTAGTGGGAGGAGCTAAGAACAGCATTGTGCTTATATGTAGAAATAGTTCTATTTAGCTGAATTGTTTGTTTGAATGGCTTACTTTGATTATTGCTGATCTCTTCCGGCATTTTGTTTTGAATTAAAGCTCTTCATTCAGCTATCACTTCAATTGCGTATCTTATTCTACTTTTGCATTAGTCATTCTTTAAGTTCTCTGTTCTGCTGGAGTTTTAAGAGTACTAAGCTAAGGTCAGTTAAAAAGTTTGTAAAGAAGTCCTTTGCAAACTGTTAATAACATCAGTTAATTAGTGTGGGGAGCTGAAAGGCAGCATTGCTCGTTTATGAAGAAATACCTCTATTTAGCTAACAAGTTTGTTTGACCTGCTTTCCCTGAATAATGTTGATCTCAGGAAGCATCTCATTTTGAACTGAAGCTCTTAACTTAAGATTTGATCACTTCTATTTTGTATCTTATTCTTTTATTACATTCATTGTGTTTTATGTTTTCTGATCTGCTGGAGTTTTAAGATCTCTTCGCTAGGGTCAGTTAAAATACTAGCAAAGAATCACTTAACAAACTGTGAATAAAATCAGTTAATTAGAGCAAGGAGATGAGAAACAACATTGCTCTTTTATTTAGAAATAGCTCTATTTAGCTGAAGTGTTTGTCTGGACTGCTTGCTCTGAATATTGTTGACCTCTGGCTGTGTTTTATTTGAATTGAAGCTCTTCATTTACCATATGATCACTTCTAGTTTGTATCTTATTCTAGTATTACATTTGTTGTGTTTTAGGCTTTCTGTTATGTTGGAGCTTTAAGAGTTCCTGGCTAGGGTCAGTTAAAAGTTAGTAAAGAATTCCTTTGCAAACTGTGAATAACATCAGTTAATTAGTGAGGAAAGCTGAGAAACATCATTTCACTTGTATTTATAAATAACTATATTTAGCTGAAGTATTTATTTAGCCTGCTTGCTCTGGATATTGCTGATCTCTTGCTGCATTTCATTTTAAATTGAAGCTCCTCATTTAAACTATCACTTCTATTGTGTATCTTATTTTACTATTACATTTGTTGTGTTTTAACTTTTCTGTTCTGTTGGAGTTTTAAGAGTTTTAATCTAGGGTCAGTTAAAAAGTTAACAAAGAGTTTCTTTGCAAGCTGTGAATAAAATCAGTTAATTAGTTGGAGGAGCTGAGAAACAGCATTGCTCTTTTTTAGAAATAGGTGTATTGCGTTGAAGTGTTTGGCCTGCTTACACTGAATATTGCTGACCTCTAGCTGCATGTCATTTTGAATTGAAGCTCTTCCTTTTTGATCACTTCTATTTTGTATTTTATTCTAGTATTACATGTGTTTTTTTTTTTTATATTTCTGTTGAAGTGTTAAGAGTTCTTGGCTATGGTCAGTTAAAATGTTTACAAATAATTCCTTTCAAAACTGTGAATAATGTAAGTTAATTGGTGTATTAGCGTTGGAGGGGGAGCTGAGAAACAACATTGCTCTTCTATTTACAGATTTTACTAATTAGCTAAAGTGTTTGTTTGGCCTGCATGCTCTGAATATTGCTGATCTCAGGGTATATTTTATTTTGAATTGAAGCTCTTAATTTATGGTTCGATCACTTCTATTTTGTATCTTATTTTTGTATTACATTTGTTGTGTTTTTAGTTTTCTGTTTTGTTGTAGTTTTAAGAATTCTTGGCTAGGGTCAGTTAAAAAGCAAAGAATTCCTTTACAAACTGTGAAGAAGATCAATTAATTAGTGGGGGGAGCTGAGAAACAGCACTGTACTTATATGTAGACATAGCTCTATTTACCTGATTTGTTTGTTTGTCCTGCTTTCTCTGAATTTTGCTGATCTCCTGGTACATTTCATTTTGAATTTAAAGTCTGATCACTTCCATTTTGCATCTTATTTTTATATTACATTGGCCATGTTATGTTTTCTGTTCTTTTGGGGTTTTAAGAGCTCTTGGTTAGGGTCAGTTAAAAGCTAGCAAAGAATCCCTTAGCAAACTGTGAATAAAATCAGTTAATTAGTGTGAGGAGATGAGAAACAGCATTGCTCTTTTATTTAGAAATAGCTCTACTTAGCTGAAGTGTTTGTTTGGCCTGCTTGCTCTGAATATTCCTATTCTCTGGCTGTGTTTTATTTTGAGCTGACACTTTTTATTTAAGGTGTGATCAGTTCTATTTTGTATCTTATTCTAGTGTTACATTTGCTGTGTTTTAGTTCCTGGATAGGGTCAGTTAAGAAGTTAGCTAAGAATTCCTTTAAAAGACGTGAATAACATCAGTTAATTAGTGGGGAAGTTGAGAAATAGCATTGCTTTTGTATTGAGAAATAGCTCCATTTAGCTGATGTGATTGTTTGACCTGCTTGCTCTGAATATTGTTGATCTCTTACTGCATTTTATTTTGAATTGAAGATCTTCATTTAAGCTATGATCACTTCTATTTTGTATCTTTATTTTAGTATTACATTTGTTGTGTTTAAGTTTTCTGTTTTGTTGGTGTTTTAAGAGATATAAGCTAGGGTCCTTTAAAAGTTAGCAAAGAAATCCTTTGCAAACTGTGAATAATATCAATTAATTAGTGGGAGGAGTTGAGAAACAACATTGTGTTTATTTGTAGAAATAGCTCTATTTAGCTGAAGTGTTTGTTTGGCCTGCTTGCTCTGAATATTGCTAATCTGAGGCTGTATTTTATTTTAATTGAAGCTCTTCATTTATGCTATGATCACATCTGTTTTGTATCTTTTTCTAGTATTGCATTTGTTGTTTAAAGTTTTCTGTTCTTTTTCGAGTTTTAAGGGTTCCTGGATAGCGTCAGTTAAAACATTAGCAAATAATTTTTTTGAAAATTGAATAACATCAGTTATTTAGTGGGTAGAACTGAGAAACAGCATTGTTTTTTTTATTTAGAAATAGCTCAATTTAGCTTAAGTGTTTGGCCTGTTTGCTCTTATTATGTGGATCTCTATCTGTGATTTGTTTTGAAGCCCTTCGTTTAAGGTATGATCACTTCAGTTTTGTATCTTAATCTAATATTACATTTGTTGTGCTTTAAGTTTTCTGTTTTGTTTGAGTTTTACAAGTTTCTCGCTAGGGTCAGTTAAAATGTTTGAAAAGAATTGCTTTGCAAACTGTAAAAAAACATCAGTTAGTTAGTAGGGTGAACTGAGAAATAGCATTGCTCTTGTATACAGAAATAGCTTTATTTAGCTGAAGTGTTTGTTTGGCCTGCTTGACCTGAATATTCCTGATGTGTTGATGCATTGTGTTTTGAACTGAAGCTCTTTATTTAAGGTTTGATCACTTCTATTTTGTATCATATTTTATTATTACATTTGTTTTGTTAAGCTTTCTGTTCTATTGCAGTTTTAAGAGCTCTTGGCCAGGGTCAGTTAAAAAGCTAGCAAAGAATCCTTCAGCAAACTATGAATAAAATCAGTTAATTAGAGCGAGGAGCTGAGAAACCACATTGCTCTTTTATTTAGAAATAGCTATATTTAGCTGAAGTGTTTCTTTGGACTGCTTGATCTGAATATTCCTGATCTCTGGCTGTGTTTTACTTTGAGTTGAAGCTCTTCATTTAAGGTAAGATCATTTCTATTCTGTATCTTATTCCAATATTACATTTGCTGTGTTTTAGGCTTTCTGTTCTTCTGGAGTTTTAACAGTTCCTGGCTAGGGTCAGTCAAAAAGTTAGTAAAGAATTCCTTTGCAAACTGTGAATGACATCAGTTAATTAGTGGGGGGAGCTGAGAAACAGCACTGGTCTTGTATTTATAAATAGCTCTATTTAGCTGAAGTGCTTGTTTGGCCTGCTTACTCTGAATATTGCTGATCTCTGACTGCATTTTATTTTGAATTGAAGCTCTTCATTTAAGCTATCACTTGTATTTTGTATCTTATTCTACTACTACATTTGTTGAGTTTTAAGTTTTCTGTTCTTCTGGAATTTTAAGAGTTCTAAGCTAGGATCAGTTAAAATGTTAACAAAGAATTCCTTTGCAAACTGTAAATAAAATCAGTTAATTAGGTGGAGGAGCTGAGACACAGCACTGTTCTTTTTTAGAAATAGATGTCTTTGGCTGAAGTATTTGTTTGACCTGCCTGCACTAAATATTGTTGATATCTGGCTGCATTTCATTTTGAATTAAATCTTTTCACTTAAGTTTTGATCACTTTAATTTTGTATTTTGTAATAGTATTTAATGCGTTGTTTTTTAATATTTCTGTTCTGCTGGAGTTTTAAGAGTTCTTGGCTATGGTCAGTTAAAATGTTAGCAAATAATTCCTTTGAAAACTGTGAAAGCATCAGTTAATTGGTGTGTTTGCATTACTAGGAGGGAGCTGAGAAACAACATTGTTCTTCTATTTAGAAATTTCTCTACTTAGGTGAAGTGTTTGTTTAACCTGCATGCTCTGAATACTGTTGATCCCAGGGTGCTTTTTTTATTTTGAATTGAAGTTCTTCATTTAAGCTTTGATCACTTCTATTTTGTATCTTATTTTAGCATTACATTTGCTGTGTTTACATTTTATGTTGTGTTGGAGTCAGGGCCGGCCTTAGGCATAGGCGAACTAGGCGACCGCCTAGGGCGCCGTACAGGCCGGCCTTTTAAAGGGCGCAATTTTGGCTTATTTATTTGTTTAGTTTAATTAGTGCATTCTTTCTTCCCAGTGCCTGCAGTAAGTGGCGGGAAGAAAGAATGCACTAACTAAACCAATCAAAAAAAATACAAGGGCGTCGGAACCATGGGGGGTGAGCGCCCTCCCACTTTTACAGCTCCAGCAGGTCGATTGCCCTATTAGCGTCTTCTCCTGTGATGAGAATCATGCGTGCTTATGCCAGCTTGGAAGTAAATACAATTTTCAGTCGCGCGCAAATTTTAAGATAGCAGTTCCGTGAAGTCGGGTCGGGGGTTAAATCCACGTGGCAGTTTGCTTTAGAAAAAAGGTAAGTGTTTGTATGCGTGTGTAATTCTGTTTATATATATATATATATATTAGGGCACAGATGGCAGGAATAAAAGGTGTTCACAGTACAGATACTACTCGTATCTTAGTTCTTTATATACGTGTGTATATGTTGTGCACGACACAACCTGAGAGTAAACCAAATCACTCTGGCATATGTGTTATTCACTATGTGTCGGTGTGTAGGTAGGCACTTCTTTCTATTAAGACTCTTCTGTACATTTGCGTAAATCTCTGGAGAGTGTCTTTAATTCATGTTTAAATCACTATCTTCCAGGTACAAAATATACTAAACTTGCTGATTAATTATAACCTCACTTATTCATGCTTTCTTTATTAGCCCTAGTAATCGGTTATAAAAAAAACTGTTCATTGCTGTTATATTTCCTTTGTCAGCCTCTGAACCAAAGTCCCTTATTAATGTATACTTTAGAAAACTCCCTGTCTTTAGTCTATAATGTCATCCTTGGGTTATGTGAACTCTTAATGCCATATTAATTTTTCCAAAGGGGAAAGTGTCTTCTTTCCAAGGATCAGACTCTTGAGATTTCTGGCCTGATTAAGATTTAATATCTGACAGGGATGAAATCTATACGTGTATCTGGTTAAGCCTGTTACCTTTCCTGACTGCTGTTTTCCAGAAACCCCTTTTTGCCAGCCCATTGACCTATAAGGCTAAGCCAATAGGTAGCTCCTGTGTATTGGAATGGGATATTTTAATGCAATTGCATTACATGTTGGCATTTCAGATGCTGATATTTAGCATGAATGAAAATAATAGAAGTTTAATTTATTTGACTGGTTTATAGAAGTAGTAATGATTTTTTGTGTGCTGCCCTGTTTTGCAGTTCTGTTGCACTGCAGTCTTCTATTGTCGTTTATACAGAAAGCATGCTACCACGAATGTGTGGGGAGGTGCATGCAGTTCGAAAATATTGAGAAGGCATGGTTACATTTTGTAATATTGGTAGTTTTAAGCCTTGCAGTTTTGATCTATTTTTAAAAAAATCCTGTTACTGGAGTGACTGCAGCCAGTGTAGAAGTTTTGTACAGTGCCTAATCAAAGTAAATATAAAAGTGTGTCTCCCTAGATGTCTCACCTCAGACTTGAGAAATATGCAGTGTATTAAAAACAATAGTAATATCTTTAACATTTTACAAATTTTGTTTGCAATTTGTCTTGTTAGTTGTTGACAGTGATGGTATTCTCTTCCAGGCTTTGCATTCTTTTCAGTTCCCTTTCTTCTCAGTGTACATATGTAGTGACCTTGTCAGCACTGACAGAGAAGGCATTTAGCTTTGCAGAAAATGTATTTTGGTGTTTATGATTGCTCTATCAGACATTTTTGAAGATGGTTTATGGCTTCTACTTAAAAAGGAGACAAAACCACTTAAAAAAAATAACTGTCATTACCAGAGCTTTAACATGTGTGTACATTTAAATTTTAATTCAATGTGAAGGCCAGTATTTCACAAATAAGAAATGGCAGTAGGCAGATTTGTGGTTTGTGGGAGGAAACCGGAGCACCCGGAGGAAATCCACACGACCACAGGGAGGACATGCAGACTCCGCACAGAAGGCCCCCGAGCCAAGCATCGAAAAGGAGAACCTCTTGCTGTGAGTTGATGACGAAAACCGCTGCACCACCGCAATTGTCCTTGCGTATTGATTGATACTGGTGGATTGTAATGACAAGTTTGAGTGGCCTTTTATGGTTAAAATGTTCTGAAATGGGCAGTTTTGTCATTATTGGGTCAAATTTTTTCATTGTTTGCTGGAAAAATATTCAAAATTACAAATTTAAAACATACTAACAACTGGTACTGTATTATACTAGGAATATAATTTATTACAATCAGGAAGGTGAATCAAAGAACACATACATGAATGCATGGCCATAAAACTGTGTTCGAGGAGCCTGTAATTTGAAAATAGCCCAAAGGTAAACTTAATTCTCCACTTTCCAGATGCATTTCATTTGAATGTAGGTTTTAATGCTGTTTCAATGGCAGAAAATACCTAATTGTATACACACTGAGGTTTGAACATTGTTCATAGTAACTAGGGAGAAATAGCCAAGTAACAAAACACTGGTATGGCTGGGGAGGGGGCTGCTGCAAGAGAGGCTGCTCAGGAGGCATCCTCAATCTATTACACTGCCTAGGGTCCCATTTGACCATGATTTTCTCTGCTAATAAAGTGAGAGTAGTTTACATGGCCTCTTTAAATCCCAGAAAAACACTCCATGGTGCCGGCGTCCTCTCTTTTAAGGAGGATCAGGAGTGCTACACATACTGATGTGAGTAATGGGTCATGAAAATTACCATTTTCAACAGTGGGTCATGGTCCATAAAGGTTTCGGAACCACTGCTTTACACCACCTACCTGACTGCTGACAGAAAGGAGTTTGTGTTTCAGTGCATTTAAGGGAATGGAGTTTTCAGTGCATTTTCAAGGGACTGAGTTTCGGTGTATTTCAAGGGATTACGTTTCAAAGGAAAGTTTACTGCTGCTCATGCTAAGTCCCGTTTTCAATGTGCAACTGTTTTATCAAATGGCATATTGTTGTAGAATTTGAAAGCAGTGTTAGTAGCATAATTGCCTTTGGTGCAGAAGGCTGTGGATTATACTCCCACACCATGTAGATGAAGTGCTGATATCACAGTGCCCATATGATTGCAGATTATTTGGTGTATTACATGGAGGAATAGGGGTTCTACACTCCTGAGTTTCCTCCTTTTGTATGAGATGCCTAGTAACTATGAACTTGTCGGTTTTAGTAATTTCTTATTGCAATATTCCCAGTTTACCAAATTTTTTAATGTAATATAGATTAATGCAAGGGCAACAGGCACTGAATTTGTAGATGAAACGTTGAGGTGTAAAGTTGTTTGCCAGTAGCGACCTCTTCATTAGTTACAGATATCTTTTAATGTGGAATTATTCCAATGATTTTACTTCTGTAGAGACTGTGTATCGAGTGATATTGGTGGATTGTCATGACAGAAGTCTTGGTGGGTTGCCTTTTATGGTTGAAATTTTCTGAAATGGGTAATTTTGTTATTGGTTTATACTTTGTTTCATTGCTTATTAAAATGTTTAAAACTACAAATTTTAAAACACATTCTAACAAGTGGTGCTGTATTATACAAGGAATATAATTTAATACAATCAGGAAGGTGAATAAAAGAACAAATTCATGTATGCATTGCCTTAAAATGTGTGCAAGGAGTCTATTTTGAAAACGACCCAAAAGTAAACCTATTCCTCCACTGGTCAGATGTATTTTCTATGAATGTTGGTTTTCATGCTAAGTCTATCTGTGTTTGTGCTGTCCTAGTTTAAGCTGCTGTACACAGGGAGGAGAGAGGTTGCTATTCTACTTTCACTGAACTGTAAGGTTTGCTCGCCTACCCATAGTAAATTAAACTGTTAAGATTAACTTGAGCATCTGTTTGAAAGAAGGCACATGGGCTTCTATTTTCTGAGGACATGACTTTTACAGTAAAAGGTGTGAAGGAGCAACAGATAAAGCAGGCTTATTAAAAAAAATTCCACTTTCCTTCACTTGCAGTTTAACTATATTACAAGGTATCTTCTTCCAGTGCATTTAAATAATTTAAGGAAATGACTGGAGTGGCTTTCTTGGGGAGCGACCTTCATGTGGATGTGGCTTATAGGGGTATTTCAGGAGTATGGTGTGGGTGGGGCTTAAGGGGTGCTGTTGTGGGTGGGGCTTAAGGGGCGCTGGAGTACTATTTTGCCTAGGGCGCCATTTCAGCTAAGGCCGGCCCTGGTTGGAGTTTTATGAGTTCTTGGCTAGCGACAGTTAAAAACTTAGCAAAGAATTCCTTAGCAAACTGTGAATAAAATCAGTGAGTTAGTGGGAGAAGATGAGAAACAGAATTGCTGTTTTATTTAGAAATATCTCTACTTAGCTGAAGTATTTGTTTGGCCTGCTTGCTCGGAATATTGCTGTTCTCTGGCTGCATTTTACTTTGAATTGAAGCTCTTCATTTCAGGTATTATCATTTCTATTTTGTATTGTATTGTCTTATTTCATTTGTTATGTTTTACGTTTTTTGTTCTGTTGGAATTTTAAGAGTTCCTAGCTAGGGTCAGTTAAAACATTAGTAAACAATTTGTTTGAAAACTGTGAAAGATATCAGTTATTTAGTGGAGGGAGCTGAGAAACAACATTGCTCTTTTATTTAGAAATAGCTTAAATGTTTGTTTGGCCTGCTTGCTCTCAATTATGCTGAACTTTTCTGCATTTTATTTTGAATTGAAGCTCTTCATTTCATAATTTCATAGGTGTGTACTAGGCTAATGGCACTGGAGCCTCTCCAAGCCTAGCCCATAGAAGTGCCCTGGCATTGTGCGACCCTAACGTTAGTTCATAGTGCCTCTATCAAGTAGAGCCACTGCAGTGATCCCCGGGGTGAACTTTCTTTTTTCCATCCATTCATCAAGATTTTTCTTGAAGAGGGCCAGTGATGTGCTCTGCTTGACATGTATGGGAAGTCTATTCCAGAGCATGGGCAGTTTCTAGATTAGGAACCTGTCCCTCCAGCATGTTCTGTTGATTTTGGTAATCAGGTTGAGGTCTCTGGAGCATGTGGTGTGGAGGGATTTAGATTTATTTAGATGTAGCATTTCTAACAGAGCTGGGTCAGACATGGCTTTGTAAGTCAAGCAGTGATTGCCTCTTAGTAGATGATATGACACAGAGAATAGTTGGGAGTTTTTTTAGTCTGTCCATGTAGGACATGTATTTAAGGCCTAGGATCCTCTTCATGAGGTACTTTTGTGGCCATTCCAGCTGTTGCATGTGACTAGTGAGGTACATGCTAAATGTGGCATTATACTCAATGTTTGGCCTAATGAGGGAAGCAGAGAGAGATGATGACTTCTTTCTTCCTGGATGCAAAGCCCTTGGTAATGAGATGTGCCACATGGAATGACTTTCTGAGCACCGTGGCAATGTGGTGGTCGAAGGAGAGTTTGCTGTCAACCGGTGTCCCCAGATCTCTTATAACACCTTCAGTGTTCAGTGGGCTCCCATCGATGTGGTAATTAGTGGGAACTTAGTTTTTCCAAAAGGGGATGATGACTCATCTTTTGGCAATAAGCTTAAGGCCATGGTTTTGACACCAGTCATTGGTCTCAGTGAGGCCTTTCTGTAGGATGTCTACATCACTTAGGGAGTTATTAATGGCACCCAGCTTACAGTTGTCTGTGAACTTGGTCAGCCAGAGTCCCTCCATGTTGGCCTGGACTTCTGAGAAGTAGATGCCAAACAGGAGAGGACCTAGGACTAATCCCTGTGGGACTACACCTGTGACTGGTCGACAGTCTGACTTGCAGTATGCTACTTTCACACTGTGGGTTCTATCTATGAGCCAATTTGCAACCCACCTAATGATATACGGGTTGATGCCTAGTTTGGTGAGTTTATCAATAATTCCTGAGTGGGGAATGGTATCAAAGGCCTTGACCAGATTGAGGTAGGCTGCATGAATTGCCTTCCTCATCCACAGCTCTGGTGACTGACTCCAAGAAGTCAACCTGGATGTGCAGTCATGATCTACCTTTTACAAAACCAAATTGGGTGTGATCTAGAGTTTGCAGATTCCCTATATCCTTGTTAAATATGTCCATGATGATGCGCTCCACAGCCTTACATATCAGACTTCACAGGCTAATGGGGCACTAATTTCCAGGGTCTGTAGTCACTCCCTCTTTATGGAGAGGGATGACTGTAGCAATGCACCATTCGGTAGGGACAAAGCCTGAAGTGAGGCTGTGATTGAACAGGACACACAGATGTGGTGCCAGTTCACTTTGTAGTTCATGTAGAACACATCCAGGGATATTGTTGGGTCCCATGGAAGCTGTTTTCTTGACCTTGGACAATGCAGCTTTAACTTGTGCTGCGGTAATGCTGGGTTCTTGGCATTCTTCCAGTAATGTGACTGTTCCTCTGGGAGGGAGAGAGGGGTAAAGTTGGCACTGAATCTGTCAGCTAGTATGTTGGCAATATCTGTCAGCTCAGTTTAGGAGGTACCACTGTGGAATAACTCAGAGCAGACCTGGGTATTGCTGTGAATATTCTTGATATAACTACAGAAGGCTTTGTGGTTGTTTTTAGTGTCTGCTGCAATTCTTCCTTCATAGCTGGCTTTAGAGGTTTTGATGAGGGATCTCAACTTTTTTTGAGGCTAATAAGGGAGTTTTTCCAGTCTTGGAACTTCACCTTTTTCTGCAACAGTTTCTTCCTTCTGTTGTAGAATTTATTAATGGCAGGGGACCACCAGATTGGCTTCCTTTTTTTGGAGGAGAGTGTCTTGGCTCTGTTGGGTATGGCTAGTTCCATGCATTTATGTATGTGTTTGTAAATTGCATTGGTGTATGATTCAGCAGTTATGCATCTATTTTCTTTTGACATGGTTGCCGTGAAGTTAGCCACCTCTGTTTTTAGGAGCCCAAAGTCAGCTTTGGAGAAGTTTTTCTTGGTGGTTACCTTTGAGAGGGGTGTGAGTGAGATGTGGATTTCCATGGTGATTAGTTTGTGGTTGGATCTAACCAGGGAGGAATTGACTATTGGTGTAGAGCAATGGTTGTCTATTTTAGTAATAACCAGGTCAAGGAAGTTGCTTCCTCTAGTGTGAGTAAGAATGAGATGGTCCAGGGCATTGGAACTGATGAATTCCAGGAAGCGTTGGGCTAGTGTATTGGGCATGAGTAGTTTTCCCAGTTGATGGAGGGTTAGTTGACACCACTTAGTATGAGAGTGTTTGGTTGGACCCTAATAATTTCCAGGGTGCTTAGGAACATGGAGTGAGAGTCTTGGGAAATGGTTGGGGACCTATAGCAGGCTACGAGCTGAATAGCAGTTTTACCCAATGTTAGTTTTACCTGAATTATCTCAGATGCGTTATGCTGGGCTACTAGTCTGGAGGTGTGCATATCCTTTATGAATATGGAGACACCTCCACCTTTGGAGATTCAGTCCATATTCTGGGGCCAAAAGGTGAGGAAAGAGTTATAGCTGGGTAGAGCGGGGTGCTTTCTGCTGCTTTAAACCAGGTCTCCATTACAGCACAAAAGTCGATGTTCTGCATTTTGAGGAGTGCTTCGAGCAAGTGCATCTTGAGATTTGGACTTCAAATTTTGAGCAGTATGACCCTCAGATTGCATTTATTTATAGATGTTACAGTAGTAATTTGGTCTTTGGAACATCACCTAAAAAAGGAACTATGGGGTGGCAAGAGCCTTAGCCAGTATCCAGAAATCCAGGGGTGACAGATGCAGGCCATCTCTGGCAAATCATCAAGGTTTGTCAGTCATGTCATCCCAAGCAGACAGATACTGGATCCCCTTAGAATGACAACAGAAACTTAGCCAATTGTTGAAGTCAATCATTTTCTGCTTGTACTGAAGCATCATTCTTGGCAAGGGTAGGATGCAGCTCAGGGCTAGGGTCATACCTGCCTGGGTCACATAATCTGAGAACTCCTCCATGTCTCTTTTCATGTAGTCCAGGGAGGTGTGTCTCAGGTCATTCATCCCCACATGGACAGTGACAGAGTTATACTTGTTGTGGAGTAACCTGAGTGTGTGTGTTATGTGTTGGGATTCTGGCACCTGATAGACAGCTGACTGTTACCTTTTTCTTATTTAACCTAGTGAGTGGGACATCAGTGTGCCTCACTATCGTGTCACCTATGATTATTGTATTGGGAAAGATGTTTTGCCTTAGGGGCTTAGGTTGAGGGGCACACTGTGTAGGTGAGTTATGTGCCTTGTGGTTTGTGGTGGTCTGATCACTTCTATTTTGTATCTTCTTTTAGGATTACATTTAAAGCATTATGTTTTCTGTTCTGTTGGAGTTTTAAGAGCTCTTGGCTAGGGTCAGTTAAAAAGTTAGCAAAGAATCCCTTAACAAGCGGTGAATACAATCATTTAATTAGTGTGAGGAGCTGAGAAACAGAATTGCTCTTTTATTTAGAAATAACTCTATTTAGCTGAAGTTTGGCCTGCTTGCTCTGAATACTCCAGATCTTTGGCTGTGTTTTATTTTGAGTTGAAGCTCATCATTTAAGGTATGATCACTTCTATCTTGCGTCTTATTTTAGTATTACATTTGTTGTGTTTAAGTTTTCTGTTTTGTTGACATTCTAAGAGTTCTAAGCTAGGGTCAGTTAAAAAGTTAGCAAAGTATTCCTTTCCAAACTGTGAGTAACATCAAACAATTAATGGGATTAGCTGATAAACATCATTGATCTTTTATTTAGAAATATCACTATTTAGCTGAAGTGTTTGTTTGGCCTGCTTGCTCTGAATATTGCTGATCTCAGGCTGTATTTTATTTTGAAATGAAGCTATTCATATAATGATCGATCACTTCTATTTTGTATTTTATTTTAGTATTACATTTGTTGTGTTTATGTTTTCTGTTCTGTTGAAGTTTTAAGAGTTCCTGGCTAGTGTCAGTTAAAAAGTTAGCAAAAAATTCCTTTGCAAACTGTGAATGATATCACTTAATTAGTTGAAGGGAGCTGAGAAATAGCATTGCGCTTGTATTTAGAAATAACTATTTAGCTGAAGTGTTTGTTTGGCCTGCTTGACCTGAATATTGCTGCTGTCTGGCTGCATTTTGTTTTGAATTGAAGCTCTTCATTTAAAGGTTTGATCGCTACTATTTTGTATCTTATTCTATTATTACATTCGTTGTGTTTTAAATTTTCTATAGTCTTGGAGTTTTAAGAGTTTCAGGCTTGGGTCAGCTAAAACGTAAACAAATAATTCCTTTGAAAACTGTGAATAACATCAAATAATTAGTGGCAGTAGCTGAGAAACAGCATTGTGCTTGTATTTAGAAATTGCTCTATTTTGCTGGAGTGTTTGTTTGCCTGCTTGCTCTGAATATTATTGATCTGTGGCTGCATTTAATTTTGAATTGAAGCTCTTCATTTAAAGTTTCATCACTTTTATTTTGTTTCTTATTCTAGTATTACATTTGTTGTGTTTTAAGTTTTCTGTTCTGTTGGAGTTTTAAGAGTTCCTGGCTAGGGTCTTTTAAAAAGTTAGCAAAGAATTCCTTTGCAAACTGTTAATAGCATCAGGTAATTAGTAGGGGGAGTGGAGAAGCTGCATTGCTGTTTTATTTAGAAATAGCTATATTTAGCTGAAGTGTTTGTCCTGATTGCTCTGAATATTGCTGATCTCTGGGTCCATTTTATTTTCATTTGAAGCTATGATCACGTCTATTTTTGTATCTTATTCTAGTATTACATTTGTTGTGTTTTAAGTTTTCTGTTCTGTTGGAGTTAGTTCCTGACTAGGGACAGTTAAAACGTTAGCAAGAATTTGTTTGAAAACTGTGAATAACATCTGTTATTTAGTGGGTGTAGCTGAGAAACAACATTGCTCTTTTGTTTAGAAATAGATCTACTTAGCTTAAAAGTTTGTTTGGCCTACTTGATCTGAATTATGCTGATCTCTGTCTGCGTTATATTATAGCAATAACCCACGCCTGGGTGGGGGTAATGCGGAATTTACCCACGGTTGACGTGGTTTGGTCCCGAGGGCGAAGCCCGAGGGGACCAAACAAAGACAACCGTGGTATAGCCATTACCCACACCCAGAAGTGGGTTATTGCTATTATACTATGACATTATTTAAGAAAAGAAATAATTACTTTTCTTAAATAATGGCATTGTATAATGCCTCTTTGCTGCCCTTCTGCAGCTGTCTGGTATCCGTGGCAGTTCTGATGTACTGCGCATGCCTATGCAATACATCAGAGCTGTGGCCAAAAGCAACAGAGAAAGCAAGATCTCCGTTGCTTTTTACTGTTTCGCTATGTTAAATGGGTTTAACATAGCGAGACAGCTTTAAAATAAGCAACGGAGATGTCCGTTGCTGTCTCGCTATGTTAAACCCATTTAACATAGCGAAACAGTAAAAAGCAATGGAGATCTTGCTTTCTCCGTTGCTTTTTTTTTTAAACCTGTCTCGCTATGTTAAATGGGTTTAACATAATGAGACAGCTTTAAAATAAGCAACAGAGATCTCCGTTGCTTTTTTTAAACCTGTGTCGCTATGTTAAACTCTTTTAACATAGCGAGACAGTGTTTTAAAAGAGACTTATACTAATGGAAAAAGTCAGGGCGACAGGACCTTTTTCCATTAGTATAAGTCGATTTACAATGTGCACGCTGGCCAATCAGCATGCACGTTTTGGAATATTAATGGGGGGTCATGGTATAATATGAATTGAAGCCCTTCATTTAAGGTTTGGTCACTTCTATTTTATATCTTATTCCAGTATTACATTTGTTGTGTTTTTAGTTTTCTCTTCTGTTGCAGTTTTAAGAATTCTTGGTTAGGGTCAGTTAAAAAGTTGGCAAAGAATTCCTCTGCAGACAGTGACTAACAGTAGTTAATTACTTGGGGAGCTGAGAATCAGTGTTGTTTTTTTTATGTACAAATAACTTTTTTGCTGAAGTGTTTGTTTGGCCTGCTTGCCCTGAGTATTGCTGATCTCTGGCTGCATTTTGTCTTGAATTGAAGCTCTTCATTTACAGATTGATCAGTTCAATTTTGTATCTCATTCTAGTATTGCATTTGTTGTGTTTTAAGATTTCTGCTCTGTTGGGAGTTTTAAGAGTTTTTGACTAGGGTCAGTTAAGCAATTTGAAAAGAATTCCTTTGCAAACTGTAAATAACATCAGTTAATTCAGGAACAGTCAAGCAAAAACTAAGGGTAATGCTACTCAATGCAAGAAGTCTAAATCTCAAAATGCACTCATTCGAGGCACTCCTTAAAATGGAGAACATCGATATCTGTGCAGTGACTGTGACCTGGTTCAAGGCTCCAGAGAGCACCCTTGCATTACCAGGCTATAACTCATACCACACTTTTCGGCCATGTAACCTGGACCGAAACACCAAAGGCAGAGGTGTGTCCATATTCATTAAGGACATCCACACCTCCAGGCTAGTTGTTCAGCACAATGCATCCGAGGCTATCCAAGTGCAACTAACTCTGGACAAAACTGCAATCCAAATTGTAGCTTGCTACAGATCCCCCACCATGCCCCAGGATTCCCACTCCTCTTTTCTTGATGTACTGGAAAATATTAGGGTTCAGCCAAACACCCTAATAATGGGCGACTTCAACTACCCTACCTTTAACTGGGAAAAAGTACAGTTTTGTACCTACCATAAATGTAGATGTCCGATAGGAATGCATCTGCAGTCCTTACAAATGGGTTGTCCTGTCGTCAGGCAGCCCTTCGGTCGGCCGGATTCCAAAGTCTGGGTCTGGCCTCGGCTGGTGTCGCACTTCACCCGACATCATAGCTGCAGTTATTCAGGTATAAAGGCATCAGCCGACGCCATTTTCCTCAGTGTTTCTTGCCCCAGATGCCAGGTGCCCTCTTGGAAGGCTAAATTTGGATAAATGCCAATGATTCCAAATAGTAGAGAGCAAACACAAAAAATAAGCATGTATGTACATATATACAAACAAATACACCATAATAGATCCCCCCCAGCTAGCTATAAGATGGGCAAATACCCTAGGAGTACCACAGAGGGGAAGGCGGGTGGGTAATCCTGACTGCAGATGCATTCCTATCGGACATCTACATTTATGGTAGGTACAAAACTGTACTATGTCCTTGAAGGATGCATCTGCAGTCCTTACAAATGGGTAGAATACCATAGCCAAACTAGGGGAGGAAAAAAGAGATTATGGTGTAGTTAGGATCCCTTGCAAAACAGCTGTGGCAAAACCTGCTCGGGATCTAGAGTATAAAGGTAAATTATAATGCTTGGCAAATGTATGCACGGAGGTCCAAGTAGCAGCCTCTATAATGTCCTTGGTAGCCACTCCTTGTAAGAAAGCTGTGGTAGTGGCTGTAGCCCTTGTAGAGTGAGGCCTGATGTTCTCTGGAGTTTTCTTTCCATGGTAGGAGTAACAAAATCTAATGCAATTTCCTATCCATTTGGAGATTGTCTGTTTTGAAATTGCTTTTCCTTCCCTTCCTGTTGCATATGCTACCAGTAGCTGGTCAGTTTTTCTATTGCCCTTGGTCCTGTCCAGGTAGTAGCGTAATTGTCTATGTACATCCAAGGTATGCAACAGTCTTTCTCCCCTGTTCTGTGGGTTGGGGAAGAATGTAGGTAGGTGTATAGCCTGATTTAAAGACACTCTGGATACCACCTTAGGCATAAATGTAGGATTTGTTCTCATGGACACTCTGTCTTGATGGAAGATCAGGAAGGTTTGCACTGCCATTAATGCCTGTAGTTCAGATACCCTTCTTGCTGAAGTGATTGCCAGCAGGAAAGCAGTCTTCAATGATAAGTATTGTAATTCTGCTGTTGCTGCTGGTTCGAAAGGAGGAATTGTCAATTTTTCTAGCACAAAGTTCAAGTCCCATGCTGGCAATGGTGGTTTCCTAGGAGGGTCTGTGAGCCTCAAGGATAATGTCTTTAACCCTTTGGGATAAATTTGGGTTAATTGATCTTATGTAATGTTCCAGGCAGTCAGCTGCAGAGTTTTCAGGTTTGGATGCAGGATGTTGTAGTTGTTCTGTGTTAACAGCAATGGAACCAGGGGTAGTGTCCATATTTCTTCCCGAGACATGCTCCTTAGTAATGGGTACCAATGTTGCCTTGTCCAATCTGGAGCTATCAGAATGATCCTTGGACGGTCCTCTTTGATCTTCAATAGCACCTTGTGCATCAAAGGAAGTGGTGGGAATGCATATGCTGTCAGGTTTTTCCAACTGAAAGATAGGGAGTCCACCTTCCAAGCAAGTGGGTGGTACGTCCTTGTGCAGAATTTCTGTAGCTGGTGATTGCGTGGGGATGCAAATAAGTCTATTTCTGGGAGTCCCCATTTTCTTGTAATGGCTTTGAAGATGTCCGGATGCAGCATCCATTCGTGGGCATCCGTGGTAGTCCTGCTTAATATGTCTGCTAGAATGTTTTCTTTTCCTGGTACAAAAATTGCTTGTAGCTGAATGTTGTAGCTCAGAGCCACATTCCATAGGTCCAGTGCCATCCGGCATAGAGGGTACGAGTGTGTGCCTCCCTGTTTGTTGATGTACCACATAACTGTGGTGTTGTCTGTCCTTATCATCAATTGACCTTCTCGGAGAAATGGTCTGAATGTCTGGATTGCCAATTTTACTGCCAGCATTTCCTTTAGATTTATGTGCAGGTGCAGCTGGTCTTGAGTCCATAAGCCTTGTATGCACTTGTCCAGCATGTGGGCCCCCCAACCGAGGTCTGAGGCATCCGTCGTGATGGTTTGGCTTGGTTGAATGCTGTAGAAGGGCAATCCTGTGTTTGATTGACAGGCCTGAGCCCACCATAGGAACTCTTGCTTCAGGCATGGGATTATTGGAATTTTGGTTTCTAGGCTGTGCTTGTGTTGAGACCATAAATTCTTTAGGCACCACTGTAGCTTTCTCATATGCAGTCTGGCATGAGGGACCAGTATTATGCAGGATGCCATGAAGCCCAGGGCTTGCAGTACTTTTCTTGCTGTTAGATGGTTCTGCTTTGTTAATGCCAAGAAGTAGAGAGGTAGTTGCTCTTGCTTTTCTAGTGTTAGGAATGCCATTTGCTTTAATGTGTCCAGCTCTGCACCCAAAAAGGTTATTCTTTGGGATGGTATCAGCCTTGACTTTTTTATATTGACTGTATATCCCAGGGCTTGTAGCAGGTAAATGACTCTTTGTAAGTCTTCTGTTAGCTTGTTTTTGTTGTCCGCTTGTATCAGGCAGTCGTCCAGGTAGGGGTAAATTTGGATTCCCTGAAGCCTGCAATGAGCAATTACTGATGCCAGGCATTTCGTGAATACTCTGGGCGCAGTAGATAAGCCAAAGGGCAATGCTGAGAATTGATAATGCTCTGATCCTGCAAGAAATCTGAGGTATCTTCTGCAATTTGATCGTATGGGGACGTGCAGGTATGCCTCCTTGAGATCTAGAGTTACCAGCCAAGACTCCTTGCCCAGCATGGGAAGAAGCTGCTGTAGAGTCAGCATTTTGAATTTTGGAACAATGAGGAATGTGTTTAAAGCGGACAGGTCGAGAATAGGCCTCCATTTGCTCGCTTTTCTTGGTACCAGGAAGAGTCTGGAGTAAAATCCTTTTCCTTGCTCCATAGATGGTACCTTTTCCACAGCTCTCATCCTTAATAATTGAGATATTTGTTTTAGAGCTTCTGCCTTTTGATTTGGAGGTAGGTTTGGCATTCCTCTCTTCCCTAGTAGAGTATGGAAGTGAAACCTGTAGCCTTGGTCTATTGTCTGTAAAATCCACTTGTCTCTTGTGATGTAATGCCAGTTTATTGTAAATAAGGCTAGCTTCCCGCCTAAGGGTGCTTCTAGTTGTTCCCTGGTAGGCGGTGCCAGTGCCAAGTCACTGTGATTGCCCTGTAGTTGTGATGGTGGCTGTGTCTGTGGTTGTACTTCTCTGGTTGTTACCCTGCCACTGGCGTCCCCTGTACGCACCCCTGGATTGGTTTCTGCCTCTTGAATGCCTATTCCTGCCTCTCTGAGTTCTGGAAGAGTCTGGAAAGGACCAATTCTTGGAGGGCCAATGTCTGCTAAACCTTGGCGGTTGGACCTGTAAGAAATCTTTAACTGTTTGGACAGATTTTGCCTTCTCTTCCATTTTCTTCAGCACCTGTTGTGCAGGAGAGCCAAACAAATTGATCTTATCCATAGGAGCATCTAATAGTTTGGACTTGACATGGTCTGGCAAGGCCTGTTCTTTTAACCATGCATGCCTTCTGATAACTGTGCCAGTCATGGCTAATCTAAAGGAAGCCTCCAGTGCATCATAGCCGCATTTTAAAGAATGGTTACTGACTTGCTGAATGTTATGTACCATTTCCTGAACAGATTTTTTGTCTAATGCTTCATCAGAGGACAGTTTTTTGGTTAACTGGTCTAGCATAAATTCTTGACACTGGATCATGTGAAATTGACAGTTCAAGGCCCTAGCTGAAAGAGTAGCAGAAGTGTAAACTTTTTTACCCCATCTCTAAGGATCTGGATTCCCTTTCAGAGGGGAGGGGTTTTTTAGCAGAGGTAGCTGCTACAGCCTTAGGCCCTTGGGAGATAGTCTCAGGATCTGCAAAAGGAGCCTTATACAAATGGTAATGCGTGTCTGGGACCCTGTAGTATCTATCAGGCTTAGCAGGGGCCGGAGGTAGAGAATCAGGAGCAGTACAAGCATCATTAAATGCATCATCTACAACAGAAAGAACTGGAGGTATGGCTAAAGGCCTATGTTGTGGTAAATGCAGAAAGGTTCTAAGCCTTTTTCTGGAGTCTGAAAAATCCTGGCCCTGCCACTGAAATTGTTCCTTCATAGCATGCAAGGTTTACCCAAAGGAAAATTCCTCAGGCGGAGAGGCAGAAGGGATGGACTCTTCAGCATCAGAGTCTTCATAAGGGGAGAAAGGAGCCTCTGGAGGGTCTGTATCATTTGAATCATCAGAGGATTCATCTGTGGAAATAGGCTGAGGGGGGCTCTGCTCTAGGCCTCTTCTCTGGAGGGGGCTGAGAGGCCCTGTCTGGATGAGGTTGGGATCCCCGGATTAAAGAAATGAGATCCTCTGCTAAACTAAGCATTTGTGAACTAGAGCTAGGCCTGTGAGAGGGGGGCTTAGCAGGCACAGTTTTAGTAGTCTTAGCTGCTTTAGCCCTGGCAAAGGCCTTAATGGACATGGCTGCAGGTGGCCTAGCAGCTCCACGTGCAGGGGTTGAAATATCCAAGGGAATAGTGTCAGATAGTTCCTGAGGAACTGCAACAGCAGGTGGGATTTCAGAGGCCGACTCCAACAGGTTGGAAGAGGCCTCGGTAGAAGGTAAGTTTTCGGCTGAAGGAAGAACCACTTGCTCGGTTTCAGCGAAACCGAGACACTCATGTTGGCTTAACCGTGGTTTCGGCGAAACGCGGACCCGAGTGTCGGTCCTTTTGCGCTTTTAGACATTTCGTGAGTCGGAGGATCCGGCGGCATAATATAAGCAAAATTGAGTCCAAAAACTCCTGAGCAAATTCAGACCGACGTCTAAGCGTCCGCCGGTGAAAAGAAGCACAGGCTAGACAAGCTACTACGTCGTGGTCTGGGCCTAAACAGGGTAAGCAGTAAGAGTGGAAATCTTTATGAGGTATTTGTTTCCCACAAGTTAAACAGTTATTCACTTTTTCTGACATCGGCTGAGGCAAGAAAGAGTCCCCAACGGGGTACTTAGCTTTTTAGAAGTCTTCGAAGTAGTATTCGGTAGTAGTAATCTCTGGATCTGACCGACCGGCATTTGCGAACAGCTTCTGCTTCGGGTGCCACGCGGCAAGAAAGACTGAGGAAAATGGCGTCGGCTGATGCCTTTATACCCGAATAACTGCAGCTATGACGTCGGGTGAAGTGCGACACCAGCCGAGGCCAGACCCAGACTTTGGAATCCGGCCGACCGAAGGGCTGCCTGACGACAGGACAACCCATTTGTAAGGACTGCAGATGCATCCTTGAAGGACATCTACTCGTATACCAACTCCTTAGCTCAATGCTTTCTGGAATTCATAAACTCCAATGCCCTGGATCAACTTATCCACACCCCCATCAGGGGCAACAATATCCTAGACCTAGTCATTACCAACATGAGTGACCAGTGTTCCACATTTGAAGTCAACTCCTCGTTGGTCCGATCTGACCTTAAGCTAATCACCCTTGATATCCACATCCCACCCCCACCCCATCCCATTAAGGAAACCACAGTAAAAAAATTCTCCAAAGCCAACTTCTTGCTTCTTAAGACAGAAGTGGTAAAACTTCATGACACCCAAGCAGATGTTCAATACAGTTACAACTGCTGAACCGTACACAAATGCACTTTATAAGCACTTACACAAGTGCATGGATCATGCTATCCCAAACAGAACCAAGACACTATCCTCCAAAAAAAGGAAGCCAATCTGATGCTCCCCTGCCATAAACAATCTATTCAACAGAAGGAAGAAACTTTTGCAAAAGAGAGTAAAATCCCATGAGTGGAGGAGCTCTCTGATCAGCCTCAGTAAGAAGCTGAGATCCCTTATAAGATCCTCCAAAGCTAGCTACGAAAACAAAATTGCCACTAATTCTAAAGACAACCACAAAGCATTCTATAGCTATGTCAAGAATCTCGATGGTAAGACCCAGATCTGCTCTGAGTTACAGCACAAAGGCACAAAAATTACAGAACCAACTAATATTGCCAACATCCTGTCAGAGAGGTTCAGTGATAACTTTACCCCCCACCCCTAAAGGGCCCATATCTATACAGGAAGAATGCAGAGTCCCTGTAATCACAACTACGCAGGTAAAAGCTGCTATCTCTAAAGCCAAAAACACAGCATCCATGGGACTGGACAACATCCCAGGCTGCATTTTACATGAACTTCAGAACGAACTGGCTCCCCACTTAAGCAACATGTTCAATAATAGCCTTGCATCAGGCTTTGTGCCCACTGAATGGTGCACAGCAACAGTTATCCCACTCCACAAGGGGGATCCACCAGTGATCCTGGGAACTATCGACATATTAGCCTGATGAGCCTGGTCTGCAAGGCCATGGAACATATCATCATGGAACTCATTAACAAAGACATTGGTAACCTCCAAACTCTGGATCCCACCCAGTTTGGGTTTGTGAAAGGCAGATCATGTCTCCTGAACCTGATCGACTTCTTTGAGGCAGTCACCAAGGCCGTAGATGAGGTTAACATGGTTCACACAGCCTATCTTGACCTCACCAAGGCTTTCGACACCACCCCCCATTCTGGAATTATAGCTAAACTCACTAAACTAGGTATAAATTCATATGTCACAAAATGGGTTGCCAAATGGCTCACTGACAGAACCCACACTTTAAAAATTGCAGACTCCAAATCTGACCTCAAAGCAGTGACAAGTGAAGTACCACAGGGTTCCGTCCTACTTGCTCTGAATATTGTTGATCTCTGGCTGTGTTTTATTTTGAATTGACGCTCTTCATTCAAGGTATGATCACTTCTATTTTGTATCTTATTCTAGTATTACATCTGTTGTGTTTTAGGCTTTCTGTTTTGTTTGGGCTTTAAGAGTTCCTCTCTAAGGTCAATTAAAAGTTAGTAAAGAATTCCTTTACAAACTCTGAATAACATCAGTTAATTAGTGAGGAAAGCTGAGAATTAGCATTGTTCTTGTATTTAGAAATAGCTCTATTTATCTGAAGTGATTGGCCTGCTTGCTGTGAATATTGCTAATCTCTTGCTGCATTTTATTTTGAATTGAAGCTCTTCATTTAAGCTATGATCACTTCAATTTTGCATTTTATTTTAGTATTACATTTGGTGTAGTCTTTGTTTTATGTTTTATGTTTTGTTAGAGTTGTAAGACTTCTAAGCTAGGGTCAGTTAAAACGTTAGCAAAGAATTACTTTGCAAACTATGAATAACATTACTTAATTAGTGATGGAGCTGAGAAACACCATTCTAATTATATGTAGAAATAGCTCTATTTAGCTTAATTGTTTGTTTAGCCTGCTTGCTCTGAACATTGCTGATCTCTTGCTGCATTACATTACAATTGAAGCTCCTCATTTAAGCTATCACTTCTATTTTTTATCTTATTCTGCTATTACATTTGTTGTGTTTTAAGTTTTCTGTTTTATTGGAATTTGAAGAGTTCTAAGCTAGGGTCAATTAAACTGTGAGCAAAGAATTCCTTTGCAAACTGTGAATAAAATCAGTTAATAATTTGGAGGAGATGAGAATCAGCATTGCTCTTTTATAGAAATAGGTGTAGTTAGTTGAAGTATTTGACCTGCTTACATTGAATATTGCTGATCTCTGGCTACATTCCATTTTGAATCTCTTCATTTAAGGTTTGTTCACTTCCATTTTGTATCTTATTCTAGTATTGCATGTGTTATTTTTTAATATTTCTGTTCTGTTGGAGTTTTCAGAGTTCTTGGCTATGGTCAGTTAAAATGTTAGCAAATAATTTCTTTGAAAACTGTGAATAACATCAGTTAGCTAGTGTGTTAAAATTAGTGGGGGGAGCTGAGAAACAACATTGCTCTTCTATTTAGAACTTTCTCTATTTAGTTGATATGACTGTTTGGCCTGCATGCACTGAATATTGGTGATCTCTGTGTGTATTTTATTTTGAATTGAAGCTCTTCATTTAAGGTTTGATCACTTCTGTTTTGTATGTAATTTAAGTATTACATTTCTTGTGTTAAGTTTTTTGTTCTGTTGGAGTTTTAAGAGTTTATGGCTAGGTTCAGTTAAAAAGTTAGCAAAGAATTCCTTTGTAAAATGTGAATAACATCAGTTAAT